>NC_045548.1:34371999-34671999 GCF_009769535.1 Thamnophis elegans | reverse complement strand
AATGTGGTTTTTGTTGAGGCCACTTCGGACTGTTTCGGGGGAGACTGGCCTGAGATCGGCTAGAGCCACCCGACTACCGGAACCTGGAAGAGCCTGCTGGAGCCTGGAAGAGCTGGCTGAGGGGATTCAATCTACTGGGACCGCCATTGGTCACTGCGGGGGCAGCTACTGGAGGCCCGTCTTGGGGGGGGTGACCCCTTCGACTGCCTGATCCCTTCAACCGCTGGTGTGCTGCTGCAGGGTCAGGCTAGGGACAGGGTTAGGGCTAGGAGGGCTAGGACTAGTTAGGGTTAGGGCTAGGTTATGGTTAGGGTTAGGAGTAGGGCTAGGGTTAGATCTGATTAGGGTTAGGGTCAGGGTTAGGGTTAAGCTTAGGGCTAAGGTTAGGGCTGGCTAGGTTTAGGGCTAGGGTTAGGGTGAGGGATGGGGGTGGGGTTGCTAGCCTGATGGCCTACCGGTTTGCTGTCGCCGCTTGAGAGCATTGTGGCTCAGCTGAGAGTGGGGTTTCCCCCCCCTCCATCGTGATTGTATCATCGTGGGGTCAGTCCTTTGGCTTCTCCTGTTCCTGGGGATGGCTGTGTTTTTGATCCCGGCTAGTTGTCACCCATGGCCGGCTCTATGACTCTCGCTTTTATATCCGCCACCTACGGCCTGCTTGCCTTCCAGCTATCCCGCCCCTTGTCTTTGTCCTCCGGATCAACATTGGGGAGTGAACTGAGACTTATGATTCTGTCGCTGGCCCTTCTGGGTCCCCCGTTTATGCCTCTGCTGATTACCCTACATCTCCATCCCGCCAGAGAGAGAGAGGGCAATGGACAAAGAGGACGTGGTTGGGGAGTGTGCCAACCCTCCAGCTACTGTTTTTCTCAGCCTTTTGGACCCTGTGCACCTTGTGGGAGAAGATCGGGACATAAACTTCCTCTTCCATATCAGGACAATTCTGAGCAAATCCCATTTGGCACTACTGTGCAGTTTTTAAATTTTTAATCTGTATGGAGAGTGTTGTGGTATGATTGTGGTTGATTGAATGTACCCACTTTTATTAACTATATTGTTGTTATTTTGTTTTAAATTGTCTGTGGGGATTGTCTGATAGTATGGTTGTGTGTGTTTGAGAAGGCTGGGACCACAGCTGGTACCTTCTGCACTGAGTGCTTTGCAGAAGTGTCAGGGGGGCCTAGGCCTAATCCCATCCTTAGGATGTCCTGATTCGAAGGGCCTGCCGGGGAACGCGGGTGGCCATGGGGGAGGGTGGAGGGACCATGGACATGGGAGTGGGCCGGAACATTACGGTCATAACAGGGAGGGGCAGATATGGCGGGGACGTTAGGGCTAGCCATTACCGGGGAAGGAGGGTTCGCTACGTCACAGAGATCCCTTCTTCCGGCACTATTAGTTCCACTCCAAGGCCAGATGGCATGAGTAGTCAGGGCCCTGGTCTCAGGCTGCTGTTGCTAAATGCCAGGTCTGTGGTTCACAAGGCTCCCCTCGTCCGGGACCTAATTTTAGGCGAGAGGGCAGACCTGGCATGTATTACTGAAACCTGGCTGGGCCCAGAGGGAGGAGTCCCCCTCACTGAGATGTGCCCAGAGGGTTTTCAGGTGCTTCATCAGCCGCGACCCCAGGGAAGGGGTTGGGGAGCGGCCATTGTTATCCGAGGGTCTCTAGTTCCTTGTGGGATCCCTGCTCCGGACCTTGTTGGGTGTGAGTCCTTACTGGTGAAGTTGGACCTTGAGGGTCAAGTGGGCTTGTTGTTAACGTACCTGCCTCCCAACAGTGTGGCAACAGCTCTCCCCTCACTCCTCGAGTCAGTAGCCAAGCTGGCAGTTGAGTTCCCCAGGCTTATGGTGCTGGGGGATTTCAATTTGCCTTCGCTTGGCGAGCACTCTGATGGAGCGCAGGAGTTCATGGCTTCCATGACAGCCATGGGCTTGACCCAAGTAATCCGGAGCCCGACTCACTCAGCGGGTCACACGCTTGACCTCGTATTTCTCTCGAAGCAGTGGAGTTGTGATCTTGGTTTGAGGGGTATTGAGATCTTACCCCTGTCATGGTCGGACCACTTCCTACTGAGGCTTGACTTTCGGAGGCCAATCCCCCACTGTAGGGAGGAGGAACCGATTAGGTGGTTCCGCCCCAGGCGCCTTATGGACCCTCCGGGCTTTCAGACGGCGCTTGGTGTTATACCTGATACTCTCGTCCACAGTCCGGTGGAGGCCTTGGTCGCTGCTTGGAACTCAGCGGCGGCGGAGGCTCTTAACCGGATTGCGCCTTTACAGCCTCTCCGAGGATCCAGGAGGACTCCTTGGTTTACTGAGGAACTCCGGGAGATGAAACACCAAAAGAGATGCCTAGAGTGCCGCTGGAGGTCCAGTAAGTCCGAGTCAGACCGAGCACTGTTGAAAACCTGCATCAGAGCCTATCTCTTGGCAATTCGGACATCAAAAAACGCATATTTTGCCGCTCTGATTGCATCCGCTGAGTCGCGCCCAGCTGCCTTGTTCAGAATAACCCGCTCCCTCTTGAAAGGGAGGGATGCGGGTAACCCTTTACAAGGTAGGGCTGAGGAATTTGTCCAATTTCTCGCGGATAAAGTTGCTCGGCTTCGGACAGACCTGGACTCCAATTGCTCAGAGCCAGCCGAGGTATCGCGGGAGGGTCTTGAGCAGAATTTATGGATTAATTTTCAACTTGTTACACCTGAGGAAGTGGACAAGGTCATGGGAGCAGTGAGTGCCTCCACTTGTGTGCTGGACCCGTGCCCCTCCTGGCTGGTCGCGAACAGCAGGGCGGTGACACGGGGCTGGATCCAGATGATAGTTACAGCCTCTCTTCGGGAGGGGTCCTTCCCGCCCCTCCTAAAGGCAGCGGTGGTGAGACCCCTCCTGAAGAAGCCGTCTTTGGATCCAGCCATTCTAAGTAACTACCGTCCAGTCTCCAACCTCCCCTTCTTTGGTAAGGTTGTTGAGAAAGTGGTGGCCTCTCAGCTCCGGCGGTCCTTGGATGAAACCGATTATCTAGACCCCTTCCAGTCTGGATTCAGGCCTGGCTACAGCACGGAAACTGCTTTGGTCACACTGATCGATGATCTCTGGAGAGCCAGGGACGGGGGTCATGCCTCTGTCCTAGTGCTCCTTGACCTCTCAGCGGCCTTCGATACCATCGACCATGATATCCTTCTGCGGCGGTTGCGGGAGGTGGGAGTGGGAGGCACCGTTCTTCGGTGGTTCTCCTCCTACCTCTCGGACAGGTCGCAGTCGGTGTTGGTTGGAGAGCAGAGGTCGACCCCTAGGCCCCTTAGTATGGGATGCCGCAGGGTTCAGTCCTGTCCCCCCTCCTGTTTAACATCTACATGAAGCCACTGGGTGAGATCATTCGGCTCGGCACGGGATAAAATACCACAATATGCGGACGATACACAGTTGTATCTGTCTGCCCCGTGCCAACTCAGTGAAGCGGTTGACGTATGTGTCAGTGCCTGGAGGCTGTTAGGGTCTGGATGGGTGTAAACAAGCTTGCACTCAATCCCGACAAGACCGAGTGGCTTGTGTTTTTCCCTCCCAATAATTGGCCTTGTATTCCAACTCTCAGGCTGGGGGGTGAAATTATACGCCCTCAGACAGGGTTCACAACTTGGGAGTCCTCCTGGATCCACAGCTGACCTTAGAATACCATCTGTCGGCTATGACCAGGGGGCATGCCCAGGTTCACCTGGGTGCACCAATTGTGTCCCTACCTGAACCGGGAGGCTCTCAGAACAGTCCACGCCCTTGTGATCTCAAGACTGACTACTGTAATGTGCTCTACATGGGTGCAGCCCTTGAAGAGCATTCAGAGACTGCAGCTTGTCCAGAATGCGGACGCGCGAGGTGATGTGGTGCACCCCGGTACACCCATGTTACACCTATCCTCCGCGAGCTGCACTGGCTGCTATTGGACTCCAACGCGCTTCAAGGTGCTAGTCGGTACTTTTAAAGCCCTCCATGGATCGGACCTGGGTACTTGAGAGACCGCCTCCTGCCATTACCTCCCTATGACCAATTAGATCCCACAGATTAGGCCTCCTCAGGATTCCATCAGCTAGCATGTCGACTGTCGACTCACCCCTGAGGAGGGCCGTCTCTGTGGCTGCTCCGGCCCCTCTGGAACGAGCTCCCCGTGGAGATTCGACCCTCACCACCCTTCAGGCTTTCGCAAAGCCGTCAAGACCTGGCTGTTCCGGCAGGCCTGGGGCTGATGAGTTCCCAGCCCCACTCGAAATTGTTGTGCTGTTTGAGGAGTTTTTTAACCTGTTTTCTGTATTTTGTTTTTTTTGGTCTGTCTTTTTTCTTTGTATTGTCCCCATTCCCTATTGGTTTGTTAGCCGCCCTGGGTCCCTTTGGGAATAGGGCGGCATACAAGTTTAATAAACTGAACTGAACTGAATTTTGTGACATAACGCTAATATGATTTGCACCACTTCCATCTCCTCAAATGCACATTGTCATTTTGTTTTCTCTCTCATTGAAAAGAATCTCCATGACAGTTCCTTCTCCAGTTAACAATCATTACTTAGAATTAGATTCATTCAGATGTTCATTGTTAGGGACTTTCATCTTATATTGCTTTGGAATAAAGAAAGATACTAGTTTTAACAGAGGAGATAGCTTGCTTACAGAAATAATTGAGTTGGATTCAGTTGTGGTACCATGTTAACTATTTGCTTACAATGTTTCTGGAATCCAAAAGCCAAGAAGCTTTATAAACACATTAATTGCAAACAGTTCCTCTGTTGTGATTGAAACCCAGTTGAAGGGTTGATAGACTTTTCCTATGTTTCTTTTCTTTTAAAAATTGAAGATCTGTATGCCATTTGTCCATTAAACGTTCAGTACCTCAGTACCTTATAGCTTAACTACCATACTGTTTTGCAAACTTAAGCTGTATTGATCAATTATTACTTGTTTAAAAAAAATAAGTTTTAAAGATTTCATGGAGAATTATCAGTTGCCATTATTGTAATAAGTGGTCGGCAGTTAGGGCTATGAATGCTGGTAAGATGTATCTATTCTTGTGGAGAAAAATGGCCCCATACCAGTCTAAAGGAATATGAACAATCTCTTCAAGAATTTCCAGCTTAAATTTTTCAAATTCTAAGCTTCACTGGATAATTCTGAATCAGTGCAATGTAGCTGAAAATATTAGCTTTTCTGTTAGCTTATTGAAAAGACTAAGAAATGGATACAATATGCACCTTGTGCTATCATTATCTCTATAGCTTAATCACCAAGACCATTATAAGGCTAATATGGTTCTGTTAGCAGAGAAAATAGGTGTTTAGATAGTGGATTGAATCATCTTGGAGCTTCTTGGAGCATTTCTCCATTCTGAATGTCAATCAATGGTTTGACAGATTGTAAACGGGATACATCATTTTCCTGAGTTTTATAACAATGAATTTCATCCATATTTAAGAAGTAAGGGTGCCACCTTCCCTTCTCATTCAGCCACTGACCCAATCTGGCTTGTCATAAGGTATCTGTAATATTGAAAAACAGCACAGTGTTTCAATCATAAACACTTCAGTGGAAAGTGACCCTCTAAAAGAATTTGGTGTTGCTATAATTACTCATAATTTTGATACATATTCAATGTAAAATAGATTTATCAACCTGTAAGATTCTGGGAAAAAATCATTGTCTGCGGAATTCAAGAAAGATGTTCTTACCTTTCTCATGTATCCACATTATCAAAGTTACCTAAGTGTTGTGGCCCAGCAGGAGCCGTTGGAGCTGCCACCAGACTCTGACAGTGAGGGGCCTTATGAGTCAGCTCTGGAGGATGTGGAGGACCCTGGACAGGGCTCCGACTCCGAGCAGGGCGCAGAGAAGCTGGTTGGCCACCAGGAGCCGCCTGAGCCTTGGAGCAGTGGGGAGGAGACAAGGGAGTGTGATCCTGACGTCATGCATTGGAGCAGTGGAGACAAGGGAGTTGGTCCCAGATGCCCGGCAATGGAGGGCTAATAGGCGTAAAGAACAGTTATGCAGTTACAGGAGATAATTGAACTCAGCTGGTGGTAATTAGGCTCCTCTCAAGACTATAAAAGGAATGACTTTCCACACTCTTGTCGCAGGAATCAACGTATTTACTAGAGCTGGAGAAGCTATCGTGGCTAGCTTGGCAGGCTGGATTGCTGCCAAGGTTAGTCCTTGCTGGATTGCTGCCAAGGTCTAGTCTGTGTGTTAATAAATCCTTGAAGTATCTTTGTCTCGGCGTGCTTTGGTGTAGGAAGAGGGGGGTCAGAACATCTAAGTATGCTTACTAAATTTATATGTTGCCCGTCTCACTGTCCAAAGTTCAATTACAGGATTGTTTTTTCACAAGGCTCTGAAGGATTTATGATTGAACCAATATCCTGATATGGAAGAAATATTCAATGTAATATATTTTACCAGAGGTAGCAAGTTATTTCTGGTGATCTGATATATATGAGGGGTTATTCCTTTCTGAAATTGTATTTTTAAGGTAATAATTTAGCATGGAAGTTTTTTATAGCAATTAAATGTTACATTAATTAATTAGATCTCTGTGGCTCAAATGTAATTTATTTGGTGGTAAAGAAGGAAAAAGAAACCTAAAACATACTACTAGTTTGCCAATAAAGTACACTTTGAAAGTTAAAACACAATGTTATATTTTTGTTCCAGACAGTGACACTATGTGGATGAAATAAAAAATGCACACAGGCAATAAGTTTGTTACAAAAAATGTTTCTAAATGAGTTGCTTTTAAAAAAATAATATTTTAAATTATACATTTGTAATTGTTTAAACATGCATTCTGAGTGCATACCACAATGCTGTGTGGACCTTATATCTTGTATAAGTGCACTTATGAAATAACTGGCACAAATGTGTCAGAAATTATGGTTAGCAAGGACTGTTGCATATAGTATGGATGTAACTGATGTTGTTAATCCAGTCTACATCTATATCTTAATATAAAGCATTATGTGAAACTGTAATTTGGCCAAAGTCATAATGTATGGAGATCTATAACTATGAGTCCATCTGGACAGAGCATATTATGGAGGATATGACTTGGATTGTAAGAGCATGAATCGATAAATGAAATTAAGGGCAAAATAGATTTATGTGTGTGAGAAATAAAGAGAAAAGAGGTGATAATGGTCAAAAAGTACAGTCCAAGTGTGGAGAAATGGTTACATCAGAAAATATGAATATATATCTGTACGCAATTGTGCATGTGCATAAAATTTGGAATCGTTATTTTGACGATACAGTAGTAGCCTACTGCAGTCTGATAAATGTAAATGAAAGAAACAATAGTGAATTCTGCAAAAACTGAAACTTCTGGTTAAGTGACACAAATGGAGGAATAAAATGGGAACAAGATAAGAGAGTTGTGAAAAAATAAGTTATTTCAGAGACTCATGAGCGAATTAAAATAATGACTGGAAGCATTTGCTTAGAAAAAAACTTTTTTGAATATGTGGTGTAAGCATAAGTATTCATTTATATATTGCAATAAAATGAACATATACCTGTTTTATTATATGACTAATTTGTTTATTATGAAAAACATGAGAGAATTAGTGAAAGATATGTAGAGTGAATGTGAAATTAGATTATTTTCTTGATAATGTCAAGAGTGGATCTATGGAAAAAATTGCATATGGAATAAAAGCAATAAAGTCAAAAGATCAAAAAGACGGTAAAAGGACTTCAGAAAAGAAAGTATGAACTTAGTATAAAAAAAGAATCTCCCAAAAGTGAAAAGAAAAATATTACAGTGAGCTGCATAAGCATATGAAGGTATTGTAATGGGAAATAGGGAAAAAAGCCTTGATAGAATGATGATGAAGAAGTAGCTATGGATGAGGAAAACAGAAAATAAGAAATATTGCTGCAAAAAATGAGAGAAGTGTATAATATAGACAAAGTTGTAAAAATGTAGCTACAGTGAGCAAAGAATAGTTAAAATTAAGAAAAGGAAGAAAATGCAGAATGATTTAGATGGAAATAATTGTTTTGAAAATAATGAAGAGAGCTGGAAAAAAAGATTCCATAAGTGCAAATGGAATTTAAAATGATGAAATAATTTGGAACATGTCCTAGATTACTCCTAAGCCACTACAACAATTTTTTCTTTTGGAATTCAAATGCACACTGGAGTTTCATGGAGAAAAAAGAACACAACTGGGATACATAAGCTTTATTGCTGCCATAAGTAATTATGTAGCAACAAAGATCTACAGACTTTTAAAGAATGAAATTTCAATCCTTAGCCATTTCCCCCCTGTTTTAAGGATACTGTAAGGCATTTTGGCTATGCTTTTGTCTATACTCTGTTTACATAAACAACTTATTTGTCCTCAAGTTTCTTGTTGCACACTTTGACAACACTGATTTTCAGAGGAAGAACATGAAGTGAGGAAATGCTTGAAGAAGTATTTTAGATAACTTCAAGGGAATGAATGTGATATGTAGAAGAGGGGAACTGAAACAAATACTCTAAATCAGGGGTGTTAAACTCAATTTCATTGAGGGCCTTATCAGGGTTGTGTTTGACCTTGGGGGGCCAGGGTGAGGATGATTAGGGTGGGCATGGCCAGCTCAACATCACTCGTGTTGGGGGCACCTGTGGTGGTCTGAGCAAAAATGGGCTGCCTGCAGTCCTCCTGAGCTCCATTTTCACTGGCAGAGGCACAGCTGGCCGGTCCTTCGCTGTTTCCTGGGTGGCTTCACAGGCCCGATCAAAGCACTCCACGGGCTGGATCTGGCCCCTACGCCTTGACACCCTTGTTCCAAATGTTAGTTTCCAAGAAAAATGAAATGAAGGTATAAATGTCTAAAAAGTTTTAAAATGATATGGCTGGAGAAACATTAAAAGATGTATGTGGTTTGCTTAGGGAGTGGCAGTGTGATTTATCGACATAGCTGAAGACTGCATGTGTGCCTAATAATTGGAAAAATGATACTTTTGCTTCCCAATACAGAGGGAAATAAATTTTAAAGGGGGGGGAATCTACTTGTGTAGACTGTGCCTGGAGAGATGTTTGTTGTAATTTTGAGATAAATTATACAGCAGGTATAAATGAAATTTGAGAGATCGAACTAGCATAGAAAATCTGATGTCCATCCTATTAAATATATTTTTGACAAGTATAGTATATCTATGTATCCTTATTATGAATCAATTTAAACTCAGATCTGTTAATACCATTTTAACATTTTTAAAGTCATGAATCCATTGATAGGGCTTTGTTGGAGATACTAATGCTTTGGAACTTCCATGGAATTTTCATGTTTGAAATGGCGTAGAAAATATTCTTTAACTTTTCATAGAAATAGATACAGGTTTTAATTCTGTTATGGATTCTGTCGAGTGAGTGAACATTTTTTAAAAATGTTTGCAGGTACGGTAGGCATTTTTTCACACTTCAGGATGGGTTAAGGATACTAGCTTTATTTTTTAATTTGTTTAAATAATTTTATTAAATAGATGAAAACTAAAAAGAAACAATACAAAGATATGCATAAAAGAAAAAGTGTGGGGGAGGGGAAGAGAAATAAGAAAAAATCCCATGACCCCAAAAAAAGATAATAAGAAAAAGAAACTTCTCTCTTCATCCTCAGCAAGTATATTGAACATTAACAATTTTATAATTGTCTTAAATTACAATAAGTATCATCTTATTTCAAACTTTTCTTTACTGATCAACCAAGGTCCAATAAAAATCAACAAAAATACCTAATAACATAAAATATAATCTCTTTCCATTTAATCTAAATTTCCCTCACCCCTCTCTTAGCAATTAAAAATTGCAAAACATAATAAAATTGGAAGTTGCTAAACATTACCAGAAACAATAGACCCTTATTTAGATATCAAAACTGATAATGTAAATATTATAAATTCATTAAACCATTTTCAAAAGAGAAACTATCCAATCCAGATAAATATTAAACATCAAAGATAATTTTAAATACAGTCAAATAAACCAGTTTTGGGGTTATTTTCCTTCTTCCCAGCAATGTTGCATAAATAAAATTCCAACTCTTATTTTTTTCTAATCACTTTGTCCTGTCTCACGAAGTTCTTGTCATCTTTATCCTAGTCCACTGGTAATTTCCATGAAGATTTACTCCAGTAAATCTCTTACATTTCAATTTAAAAGGATACATTATTTGGGTACTTTATTTGTATGCTTTTTTAAAAATGATCATCTAATTAGATGATCCAGCATTTCTATTTCTTACTTGTTAGTTATAATTTTTAAGCCCATCTTAAAGTCCATTTCAGTTGTCTTCAAAGGAATTTGTTCATCTTCCGTAACAACTTTTAGCTGTAGTAAAGAATTAAAAAGTTCAAGCACGTCACACATGCACAGATCTAAGTTTTCCTTTAAAATAGCCATCATGTGCTTTGGTAATCAATCTTCAAAGTTTTGTTTTGCATTGAAAAGTTAATAAAATAGATTTTTCTCACATGAGATAATCTTTCTAATTAGTTTCAAAGTCTTTCTCTAAAGCAGTCACCCAGCAATTTGTAGGCTCACCGTTCCACAGGTTTTCCATCTTAAAGAGGCAGTACAAAAAATAAACTTCAAAGTTATTAAAAAGATGAGGTTTGGTCAAACCTTGAATTCATGAGAAATTCCATATATGATTTTAAGTATGATTGAACCTGTTACCTTCAGCTGATTGCAAGAAGCTGTAAAAATGTCAATTTCTGCGATTTATTCACAAAGTCAGCTATAGGCGAGTACATATGGATTGTCTCTGGACTTGTCTTTGTTCTGGAGATAATTTCAGCAGATATCAGATATCTAACTGTCTTTTCTGCCATAATTCCCCTGTAATCTTTGTGGAGTGGGAAAAATGTATATGTTAGATCGGTGGTCCCCAACCTTTTTATCGCCGCGGACCAGTCAGCCTTTGATAATTTTACCGTGGCCCGCTGAGCGCGCGCAGGAGTGGGGGGGCGTTGTTCGCGACGACACATTGATTGTTTATATATCAGATTGTTTTGATTAAACAACTTTTATTTTATTGTATTTAAACATGCCTTACAAAATAAATACAATTACATAAATATAAAGTGCAAGGCTACGCTACTAGCGCTGTCTACGCTAGCCCTACGTAGCTGCGCAGGCGCTCTTAGGTTTTTTTCAGGAATCGGCCAGCGCTGAAGCGCTGAAAAGGAATGAGAAGGGCGGTGCTGGACACAGGGGGGCGGTGGGCCGCTGGTGACGTCAGAGTGCCACCAGCGGTCCAGTAACACCCCTTGTGCCAGTTAGCCTAATTTGCATACAGAAAGAAACTATGGCCCCCGGCCACTGCAGCGATCATGGGCCCCGGCCGCTGCAGCGATCATGGCCCCCGGCCGCTGCAGCGATCATGGCCCCCGGCCGCTGCAGCGATCATGGCCCCCGGCCGCTGCGCGGCCCGGTGCCAGGTACTCCACGGCCCGGCACCGGTCCGCGGACCGGGGGTTGGGGATCACTGTGTTAGATTATCTTGCCTCATCTGATGTCTGAATTTTGGTCCTCTTTTACTGAAAATATTTATAATCTGCGCAATAAAACATCATCTGGAATGTGTTGAAGAAGAATTATCTTAAACTTTGATTCTTGGCTTATTTATACAGGGACAAAAGGAATGCCAGATTACTTTTAATGAATAAATGAAATGTGTTCAAAAAATAACTCCTTGGAGTTTCAGAAGCACTGACAATTATTGAAACTGACTGTCTGAAAAGATGTCAGGTAGCAATATTGATTCCTTGGTAAACTTTTATATTTCTTTTGAAATATGACCATGGAAACAAGCAGATAAATAAGATTTTGTTCAGAGTTAGCCAGAGAAATCCTTTTTTGGAAAGAACGAATGTAATACAAGGAAAGTTGTTCTGTTTGCAGTAGTGCAGAAAGGAGAAGAAAAGCGATAATTGAAGAAAAATTTTGATGATATGGTTCTCTTAGTAAATTGAGAACAATGACCCTTGAAGGACCACAAAGAAAGTGAAAGTCAAGCTAATTTATTATTGTTACATTATCTGTCCTAACTTTAAATTTGTCTTACTGAGTTGTTAAATCCTAGCCTGATACCAAATGCACCAAATGTTAATGACTATGTGAATAAATCCAACACTATCAACATTGCATTGTTTTTGTCTTCTGCCTTACCTATAATGCTCCACCCCAAATAGCTCATCTATAAATCTTCATAATATCAGTTTACTTGGAATATAGCATCTTTTATACAGGACACTGCTTCTCCCTTCCTTATAAAATAGGGGTGTCAAACTTGCGGCGTCATGTGACATATCGGGACTTGTTCCCCCTTCACTAAACCAGGCAGGGAGGGGGTCAGCATGTGACGCCAAAGATGTTCAGCATCTTGTTAATCACTACACTTATGAAATTTTACAATTAGGTCATAGAAGCAGTTGCTCTTTTAAAGGTTGTTCTGGTTGTTTTTTTTCTGTATCTCTGATCTGTTTAACAATGTCTCTTCTAGCCTGAACAATAGCTATTAATACCATCCTTTATACATTATTAATTTGTTTATCTCTGTCATCAGTGTTATTGGCATCAAATTCCAAAATTTAATAATATGCTGTGTGAAGTATTCCATTGGTTTGCGTTTTCCATTATTATTAGATGATTCTTAACTTCCAATATTTTGAGAATGGGGAAAATCATTGTCTGTATATCCCATTTTTCCATACAAACAATCCCCTGTAGCCACCTTTTATAAAACTGAAATGGTGCAAATCTTTCCTTATAGCCTGAGTTTCCAGCTTCCTAATTTTTTCTTGTATTTTTCCCCAGCCCTACAATATCCTTGCTAGAGAATTATACCAAGTATTTCGAGGGTAGCTACATTCAAAAGTTTTGCAATATTCACTGTTTTATTTCTTTTTCTTAGTATTTAAAGTGGGGGCTTGAGTTCAGTCATTTAAGAAACCACAATTTGAATTCTTTGAAGTATATTAATAAGCAAATGCTTTTTGTTCAACTTTTGTAAATAATTATGACAGAATTAATTATAGTCACTGGAAACTAACTGCTCTATTTGTTATTTTTGTCCTCCAGGAGAGCTAGTTTTTATGCATGTCGCCTTGATAAGAACTTGTACGTGATTGGCGGGAGAAATGAAACTGGCTACTTGTCAAGTGTGGAATGCTATAATTTAGAGACAAATGAGTGGCGTTATGTATCTTCCCTACCACAGCCTTTGGCAGCACATGCAGGAGCTGTACATAATGGAAAAATCTATATTTCAGGTAAGCTGTTTCCTAGGTTCCATTTGATTGTTTTAAAATTTGGTTGAGTCAAAATTTTATTTTAAAAACTGTAACTAATAGAGGTATATTTGATTTATAGGTGGTGTCCATAATGGTGAATATGTTCCCTGGCTCTATTGCTATGACCCTATAATGGATGTCTGGGCTAGAAAACAAGATATGAACACAAAAAGAGCTATTCACACGCTGGCCGTAATGAATGACCGACTGTATGCAATTGGAGGAAACCATTTGAAAGGTCACTTTTTAAATAGCAAAATAATGTACTTTTCTGATTTTTGATCGAAATTGTTTTTCTCTATTACTTTAGTTAAAAACCTGCCACAGACTTTAGTATCATGCCTCAGCAACATTTTGAGGAAAGGAAAATTTATAACTCCCGATTAAATAAATGAGTAATGAATGCTTTAGATAATAAAAAAGAGAATTTTCATTACTCAGAATCATGGATGATCTGTCATCCCTATGAATTCATTGTAACAAACAGATTATTATTAACCCAAATTCCCTGCAATATTTGCCTCTATAAATTATTTGCCATCATAAGAAATTATACAAGAGTTCCAAGGAGAAACTGTTCCTAGATTTCATGAAGAAACTGAATATTAAGCTGCAAAACATTTATCTGGGAACTTCTGAATTGGCATAAATACAATTGATCAAAATTTCTTTTTTATTTTTATTAGCATTTTATTAATGCTAAAAGCATGTATTATGTCTTTGTATTCATATTGCAAAAATATTCTGCTGCCATGTTGGACAAGTATTTATATCTAAAATAATTTTGTCTGCGGCACTGTGCCCAGAAAAAACAGAATTACTTCCAATCTTTTATATGCTCACCTTTTCTCCGAAATCTTGCTCCCATTAATTTAGGGAAAGCACCATTATGGCCCCAGTAACTATCAATTCCTGAATTTTTTTATTATTTAAAACAGAAGATATAACTTGCAACCTCAGAGTTCTATTTGCAAAATTCTTGATTATACTCTTTGGAACTGTTCCAGAAGTTCCCAGCAACTTGTCATTTAATGTGACAGAAGATAGAATTTATTGAAAAGACAAAGAATAGCAACAGTAATTAATTAAATTGAAGTTTAAAAGCATGTTCTGCTTTTTTGGCTTGGCTTCTCTCACTGTTTAGAATACTCCTGAGATGTGTAGCTTTTGACAGAAAAAAACCCTATTATTAAGTGCATTTAAATGAAAGGGTCATTGAGTTTATTTTTTGTAAAGTCAATCCAAATGTTATTATGTTCTTAAAAAATTTCTTTTTTTGGTTTCCTTTGGTTTTATTCACAGCTCTCCATTTCATTTAATGCACTACTAAATTTTGTTAAAAAGGATTACATTTATATTATTCTCATTTCGAAACATGAAATGTATGGGGAGGGTACAACTATCTAAAAGAAGATATTTTTTCAATCAGTGTGATGGGGTTTCACTGAAGAATTTAGGACGCACATACATACAATGCTTGTATATGTACATGAGCCTTTCTGCTAACATATTTTCCTCATGTTAGTGTTCTGTACCAATGTTTTTATTGGTAGTCCTCAAGTTATAAGCATTCATTTAGTGGCTGTTCAAAGTTATAATGGCATTGAAAAATGTGATGACCAGTACTCGTCCTTATGATCATTGCAGCATCAATGTGGCCTGATCAAAGTTTGGGCATTTGAAATCCCATGTACAAGTAGTCTTCGACTTATGACCACAATTTAGCCCAACATTTCTGTTGCTAAGTGAGACATTTGTTAATTGACTTTTGCCCCATTGCATAACCTTTCTTGCCACAGTTGTTAAGTGAATCATTGCAGTTGATAGCTGGTAACATGGTTGTTAAGTGAATTTGGCTTTCCCATTGACTTTGCTTTTATCAGAAAGTTAACAAAAGTTTTAAAAGATGATCACATGATACCGGGACACTGCAACCGTCATAAATATGAGTCAGTTGCTCGGCATCTGAATTTTGATCACATGACCGTGGGATACTGCAATGGTCATAACTGTAAAAAAGAGTCATAAATCACTTTTTTCAGTGACAATTTAAGTATTTAAGTATTTAATAAATTTATAAGCCGCCCGATCCCGAAGGACTCCGGGCGGCTTACAGAAATAAATCTCTAAAAGGATAAAAAAATTTAAAATATAGAGAAAAGAAAAACAGATTAAAAAATCACTTCATGCACTCAATCTAGGTGGGGCTGGACCTCATTCATGAGGTCAACAGCCCCAGGCGTGCCGGAATAGCCAGGTTTTGGTAGCCTTTAGGAAGGCTGAGAGAGTGGGAAGAGTCCAGATCTCTGGGGGTAGATCGTTCCAGAGGATCGGAGCAGCTACGGAGAAGGCCCTCCCCCGAGGAGCCGCCAGACGACATTGTCTGGTCGATGGCACCTGGAGAAGGCCCATCCTATGTGATCTTATCGGCTGTTGGGAAGTATGTGGCAGAAGACGGTCTCCCAGATATCTGGGTCCTAGGCCATGTAGGGCTTTAAAGGTAATAACCAGCACCTTGAAGCGTGTTCGGAGACTGATAGGAAGCCAGTGCAGCTCGCGGAGGATAGGTGTAACATGGGTGTATCTTGGTACACCCAATATCGCTCACGCGGCTGCATTCTGGACCAATTGTAGTCTCCGAACACTTTTCAGGGGCAGCCCCATGTAGAGCACGTTACAGTAGTCAAGTCTTGAGGTGACGAGGGCGTGAGTAACCATTTGAAGTGCCTCCTGGTCCAGGTAGCTGCCGCAACTGATGCACCAGGCAAACTTGGGCAAAGCCCCCCCTGGGCAAAGCTGACAAATGATGTTCTAACGTCAGCTGCGGGTCCAGGAGGACACCCAAGTTGCGGACCCTCTCTGAGGGGTGTAAAGTTTCACCCCCCAGGCTTAGAGATGGAATGTCTGGACTGTCCTTGGGGGGCAACATCCATAGCCACTCGGTCTTGTCAGGATTGAGTGCAAGCTTGTTCACTCCCATCCAGACCCTGACAGCTTCCAGGCACTGGCACATCACTTCCACCGCTACACTGAGTTGGCACGGGGCGGAGAGTTACAACTGAGTATCATCCGCGTATTGATGGTATTTAAACCCGTGCAGGCGAATGTAGATATTAAATAGGAGAGGGGACAAGAATGAGCTCTGCGGCACCCCATATTTAAGGGGCCTAGGGGTCGACCTCTGTCCTCCAACCAACACTGACTGCGACCTGCCGGAGAGATAAGAGGAGAACCACCATAAAACGGTGCCTCCCACTCCCACCTCTTCCAGCCGTCGCAGAAGGATATCATGGTCGATGGTATCGAAGGCCACTGAGAGGTCAAGGAGCACCAGGATAGAGGAATGTCCTCTATCCCTGGCCCACCAGAGATCATCGGTCAGCGCGAGTAAAGCTGTTTCGGTGCAGTAACCAGGCCTGAAACCAGACTGAAAGGAGTCTAGATAATCTGCTTCATCCAAGGTCTGTTGGAGTTGAAAGACCACCACCTTCTCAACCACCTTCCCTAAAAAAGAGAGGTTGGAGACTGGATGATAGTTTTTGAGGATAGCTGGGTCCAGAGAAGGCTTCTTAAGGAGGGATCTTACCACCGCTTCCTTCAAAGGTTGCGGGAAAGATCCCTCCTGCAGAGAGGTATTCGTGATCCTCTGGAGCCAGCCTCGTGTTACCTCCCTGCTGGTCGAGACCAAACAGGTGGAGGCACTCATCGCTCCCATGGCCTTGTCCACTTCCTCAGGGGTGACAAGCTGGAACTCATTCCAAGAATCTGATCAAGGCCCTCCCTCGGCACCTCCGCTGGTACTGTCCAAGTGGAGTCAAGGTCCGTCCGAATCTGAGTGATTTTGTCTGACAGAAACTGAGCAAATTCCTCAGCTCTTCCCTGTAAGGGTTCCCCCGCGTCCTCCCCTTTCAGGAGGGAGCGGGTTATCCTAAATAGGGCGGCCGGGCGAGATTCTGCGGAAGCAATAAGAGCGGAAAAATGAGTACATTTTGCCACCCGTATCACCACTAAATAAATCCTAATAAAGGCTCTTAGTTGTGTAATTAGACAATGTAATTTCGAACAGTCACTAAATGAATAGTTGTAAGTTGAGGACTGCCTGTATTTACAGTGATTGCAAAATCCCAGGCTCATGTGATTGCCATTTGTGACCTTTCCAGCCAGACATTTGATTCGCTTAATAAGTGCTGTGGTTCATTTTACAAACATGGCAAAATGGTCGTAAAATTAGGCATAACTCACTTAACAACCATATTGCTTGGCAATCGAAATTCTGGTCCCAAGTTAATAAGTACTTGTACAGAGATCTTACGGATCTTTGGAATTTTACAATTCCTTGCAAGTGACATTGCAACATACTATATTTGTCTATACACATTAGTTTTGCTTGTTTGATTTGCTTGTAACATTTTTCTTTTGCTCTGTTTTCAAAATCACAGAGTACAAGAAGACATTACATATCTCTTACAATGCAAACTGTAAACATCAGAATATTGTCAAAGACAGAATTTACAAGAAATCCCTCAGTGCAAACTCTATGAAGTGAAAAAAGCTTTACTATAAATATTCCTAATCCCTTTATACCATGAAATCAAAATCTCAATATATTATATTGAGTAGAAAAATCTTTCATCTTACATGTTATTAACAGCCCTAGCTATTGTAGTTGTTAGAGGTCTGTCATGGCTGCATCTCACCTATCCAAGCTTCATGAGCTGACAGCCTGACATTAGCACTGGGGAGGAGGGGGTCTTGAAACGTAAGGAAGAAGGGGAGGATGGAAACCCATGTAAGCCTTGTGAGAAGCTACAGACAGCCAAGGTCACCTAATGATATGCAGAGCTGGGAACCAGCATTGGTTTCCTAAACAATATACAAGCACCTTGGTTAAGAACCAAGGTGGCGCAGTGGTTAAATGCAGCACTGCAGGCTACTGCTAGATCAGCAGGTCAGCGGTTCAAATCTCACCGGCTCAGGGTTGACTCAGCCTTCCATCCTTCCGAGGTGGGTAAAATGAGGACCCAGATTGTTGGGGGCAATATGCTGACTCTCTGTAAACCGCTTAGAGAGGCCTGAAAGGCCTATGAAGCGGTATATAAGTCTACTGCTATTGCTATTGCTATTGCTATTGGACATTTGCAGAAAACTGGGAGATGGCTGTGTATGTGTGTGTGTGTGTGGACACTTTCCTTTGTGTTGTTTGCATGGGAAAACCTCAGATTCCACTTATGCTACTTATGTAACAATGTAAGCTTCAGTAAAGTATACTCTTGGCAAAACAAATGGCCAGGAATCTTTCTTAGCACTAAATGGCTGGGTGGTACAGTTGATAAAACCACTATATGTTTGCTATTAAGATAATGGCCAATAATTAAGAAGGTGAATTTCAGTATAATGTCCTATGATGATGTTAGCTGAATTTCAGACGAAAATCAAAGGACATTTTTGCAGTTTTATTTTAACAGGCTCATTCCTCTTATTTTAACAAAGTATAAAGATTGTCTTTTTATGCTGCTGACAAATTATTTTTTAATGGTGACTCCAGTCATTATTTAAAATAAGTGGATTCAAATTATTTTATGAATGTGTGATATACAGGTTTTTCTCACCTTGATGTCATGCTTGTGGAATGTTATGACCCAAAGGGCGACCAATGGAATATTTTGCAAACTCCTATTTTAGAGGGTCGAAGTGGTCCTGGATGTGCAGTTCTTGATGACAGCATATACCTTGTTGGAGGCTACAGCTGGAGTATGGTATGCATTAATTTGAACATGTAGTCTTAACTAAGTTGTCTGGTTTTAATTTTATAGCATGCTGTTTATTTAGTTAACCAATTGTTTACCACCACCTATTTCATGGCAGTGACTGAACACAGAGGATTATAAAGAAGACAATACGAAAAAGAAAGAAAGTTACTCCATCCTAAGTAATAATGCAAGTGAGAGTAGCAGTAGCAGTAGTAGAAATAATAACAGAAAACAGCATATATCTGGGCTCAAAACATTCCATTTTCAATCCAGATACACGAAAATAAACTAATCCTCCCCCTGAGCTGTTCAGCATTCTGATCCAACTATTTGAGAAAACATCCAGGTCTACAGTACCTTGCCGAGGGTTAGGGCCATCCTGATCTCTAAAGGGATACTGCTTCATAGGGCCAGTGCTGTAACACAATCCCAGGTGCTACAAGATGATATTTTCTAATAGAAGAAACCCAGATCATGCCAACCCTCTGGTACTGACGGGGCAAACTGAAATGTCAGGAGACAGATAATTCTGCAAATAACCTGGCTGCATGCCATGTACAGTTTTATAGGTGACATCCAGCATCTTGAATTTAACTGGAAACTCACTGGGAACTAATGCAGTTCAAATTAGACAAATCTCATTAGAGGAGCCAGGAGAAGAGTGTGAATATGGTGAGATGTAAACTACAAAAACACATGCCCGTTCAGTCATTGCCCGGTTAAATGTGGATCACACTAGGTATTCTTGTTCCTGGATGAAAATGAGCTACAGACTCAGGATTCTTGGCTGAGCAATCAGGGCCAGCAGCTACAGAACTACTGGAAGAAAACATGTTTATCCATTGCAAATATAAAGTGATTGAAAATGAAGAAATAATCTCTTATTATAGATCAAGTCCAACAAGAACTGGATATTTGAAATGGATGTACCGGTTTTGGAAAAACTAACAGAATCAGAAATAATAGAACAGAGGTTATAGCAGATTAATGTCAATTTATAATACAAAGTATACACATAAGCAGAATTGGAAGAATTGCAAAGGTCTTCCCAGAGCAAAGAAATCAAAGCCTTGTCAGAAGTAACTCAGATTGTAGAGGTAAACCAAGGAAAGTTGTCAGTAAATGAAGGCAGCACAGCTATTGAATTGTTTTCATTCCAGAATCAGGCAACCTTTCATCTGCCTCAAAAAGAACAAAACCAAAATAGTATAAGAATCGAAACAAGGAATAACTGAACATCTAAAATAGCACAAAAACAATAAAATAAGGTTGCCTGCATTGATGCTTGTTCCAAAGAAATAACTTGCACAAGCATTAAAAGATGCCAGGACTGTAATATCAAAAATAAGCACCAACTCACTGCAAGAAACAAGTTAACTAATTTATTCCATCATGGTCACAAGTCCTCCAAGACATTTGGGAGCAAGCAATGTTGTTTAGTCATAAAGCTTTCAGTCATCCCATGATACATGTACAAAATATGTAAGCTGTGCTAGAATTTCTGTAATTTCTGCATTGGCATATTAATTCTTTGTTCCCAATAAGCACTTTTTCAAATCAAGCAGCAGTATTCTTTTGTGTCTAGAAAATACATTACATCCATCTTGTTATCCAAAAGGTATTAATTTCAAGCCCCATTGTCAAAGGGAGTATTAGGAATTGTTTTTGGGGAGTAACTAGCAAGATAGCAACAACCTCTATGACCACTGCTGACCTCGAGGAGATATAGTATCAGTCCCTGACTCCTGCCATTTTCCAGTGGAAAGGTAGTGATATTAATTGGATTATTTTTCCCAATCATTATAACCAGGTTCTTATTACTTTTTACACTGTCCACTCTCAATCCTAAAATTCCACTGCCATTTTTTAAAATAAGAGTTTATAGCACTAGTAAGGTAAAGGTAAAGGTTCCCTTCGCACATATGTGATAGTCATTCTCTAGGGGACAGTGCTCATCTCCATTTCAAAGCCAAAGAGCCAGCACTGTCCAAAGATGTCCCCGTGGTCATGTAGCCGGTATGACTAAATACTGAAGACGCATGGAACACTGTTACCTTCCCACCAAAGGTGGTTCCTATTTTTCTACTTGCATTTTTACGTGCTTTCAAACTGCTAGGTTGGCAGGAGCTGGGACAAATAACAGGAGCTCACTCCATTATGCAGAGCAAGGGATTATGACAACGTTTCTGATCGACAAGCTCAGTGTCTTAGCCACTAGAGCCATTGCGTTCCTTATAGCACTAGTACTCAGATTTACATACGGCCCCATAGTGGGCAGCATATACAGCACTCTCTGGGCAGTTTACAATGTCAGCATATTTTCCCCAACAATCTTGATTCTCATTTTACTGACCTCAAAAATGGAAGGCTGAGTCAACCTAATGACTGAAAGCCTTATCTCTGAAAGGCTTGTATGAACATAACATTCTGAGGATTAATACATAGCAGGTTCTTGAATAGCAACAGCATTTAGGCTTACCAAACCCTCTCTAAGCAGTTTACAGAGTCAGCATATTTTCCTCCAACAATCCGGGTCCTCATTTTTCTGACCTCAGAAGGATGGAAGCCTGAGTCAATCTTGAACCTGGTGAGATGCGATCTGCCAAATTGCAGGCAGCCGGCAGTCAGCAGAAGTAGCCTGCAGTACTGCATTCTAACCACTGCGCCACCATGGCTCTTAATATGAATCATGTTACAGTTATCTACATTTTGAATTGATGTTTTTCAGCTATTTAAACAAGCCTCTATATTGCATTACAGGGAGCCTACAAATCTTCTACTATTTGTTATAGTCCTGAGAAAGGATCCTGGACAGAGCTCGAAGGAGATGTAGCTGAGCCACTTGCAGGTCCTGCTTGCTCTACTGTCATACTTCCTGCGTGTGTGCCGTACAACAAATAAGTCCTGGAAGTGTAGAAGAGGACATTGATGCATTCAGGAAAGGAATGATGGGAGACGTAATGATTTTAAAGAACAGTTCTTTGGACCACAGATCACAAGATCCTACTCCTACACCTGCATTTATGATTTTTTTAAAAAGACTAAGCAAATTCCCATCTCAGATGAATTGGTATCTTGTCAGACAAGTAGGTTAGACGCATGGAACACTGCACATGTTGACAGATGGCCATTTCAGATTGATATTTTCCCTGCTGCAGACCCATATACTGATACTAAATTTAAAGAAAATGAACAAGAACATTACTGTGCATTCTGTTTTACTGCATGGGATCTGTGTTGAAGTAACAATGATAGTCCACTTGTAATTCAAAATTGTAGTGCTGAAAAGCACTGAATCGTAGAATGGTCTGCTCCATTACAGTTATAATCCATGACTGCTTTACATACTCTGCAAGCAACAAACTTCAGAAGAAAACTCAGAGGTAATAATGTAATGCTTCTATTGAAAACAAATTGGTTGTTCTGATGTACACTCTGCCCTAATATTCTCCTCATTAAGAATTGCAAAAATGTTACGGTAGCTTTCAGGATCTGTGCCAATCTTTAATGTTATTTGCAAGAGTATAAATCCAAAATAATTACTGCAAAAGTTCACAGATTCTGGTTATCCTCCTTTCCACAGCATATAAGCATGTACTGTTTAGAGTGTCTTTTAAAAGTTTTGATTAATGTTTAAAATCTGATAATTACGAATGCCATTTTGCAAAAATGGTAAATATTCTTTACTTTTCATTTCTAAGGACAAAATTCAAGCGCAGTACTTTTATAACATGAGGATTTTGTGATATACAATATTAGCAAAGATTGGCAAATTTCCTAATTGTTTAATATTGATATTAATATAAACTACTCCGATGCTAGAGTAAAAAAAAATGCAGGCCTAACTCAGAGCTAACATACTAGGATATGTTCTCGACTAAATCCAAATACAGGTGGTCCTCAACTTATGACGGCAATTGAGCCCAAAATTTCTGCTACTAAGTGAGAACATTTGTTAAATGAGTCTTGCCCCATTTTACAATCTATCTTGTCACAGTTGTTAAAGTTAATCACTGAAAGTGTTAAGTTAATAACATGGTAGTTAAGTGACTCTGGCTTCCTCACTGACTTTGCTTGTCAGAAGGTTACAAAAAATGATGACGTGACCCCAGGACACTGCAACTGTCATAAATATGAGCCAGTTGCCAAGCATGTAAATTTTGATCACATGAGCATGGGGATGCTGCAATGAAAAATGGTCATGTTACTTTTTTCAGTGATGTTATAACTTTGAACAGTCACTAAATGAACTGTTATAAGTCAAGGACTACCTGCATAGTTTGCAGCTTCAATAGCCAAGCAAAACTGAACTGAAAGTAAGGCAGGTGTTGTGCAGTTGGAATCATTCAGAGTGGACATGCAGCATAGAAAGATTTGGGCAGAAAAGTATAGAAGGAACATATAGCTTGAAGCTGTTGTGTTCTTCACAGTAAATTGCTGTCTTTGGAATCCTCCTTTTAAAATTGGCAGCTGATTACCTGCCTATGTTTAATGTCTGTTAAGCTGTATAATATACACACCCCCAAAGATGTGAACAGTATACGCAGAATGCAAGGCAGCAGAGACTGCAGAATTTTTATATACTTCCTTTCAACTATTGTGTGTCAGGTGCCATCTCTGCCACTTTAGATATTTAGATGTGGGTACAAGAAATATTATAATTAACCATAATATCTTAAGCTTGGGGCTGAATGCTTGTAAATCTGCATTTCAGAATGGAAACAGATGTGATATAAAAACCTAGTGGTTCCCCCTAAGCTATAAACAATGAATCAGATGCTGGGCTTTGTTCTGCCTTTCTCACATTCTTCAAGTGGGTGGTCTGTTCCTTTTTATATTAAAAACAAGGAGGAAGAGAAGAAACAAGCCGAAAAACCATACAGAATATGGAAACCTGCTTTATATAAAATCAGACGTCTCGTGCTATCTCGTTCTCCGCACTGACTGACCTACCATTTGTATCCAATGATATCTTCAAATTGAGGCTGTGGTTGAGCTACAGATCAAAGTCTGTTGGAGATTTTTAGAAATAAACAAAATGGTCACTAATTTCTGATGATCTTCAACATAGAATAGTTCATGCATGGCAAGGAGGTCAAGTTTTAACTACTGGTAGCTAAGTTTTGTGGACTGGCAATTTCTCCCTCCCTCCCTCCCTCCCTCTCTCTCTCTCTCTCTCTCTCCCTCCCTCCCTCCCTCCCCCTCCTTTCTCCCTCTCTCTTGCTGTCTTTTTTTAAAAAATGGAACAAGACTTCAGATTTCCTGTCTCCTGGCCCAGCACTCAATACTTGAATTGAACAGTGTGCATTGCCACAAAAAGTTCAATTTTGGTCTCCACCTACTTTCATTTTCCACTCTTATTTCTCTATTTTGATACAGAATGTTTTGATACCCTATCCCCTAACTGATGCTCAGCATTCTCAGGCCATTTTTAGCAGAGTTTCCTTGACCTATCAGATAACATTCAGGAACATCACAAAAGAAAAAGGAGGATTGCCCTTGCACTGTTCAATATTTGAACTTCAGTCCTTTGACTAATCCGCTGAGCAGCTAGATCTACTTTAGAGGGGGGAAACCAACATGGATTCAGCTCCAAAATGGCAGTTCGTCCTTGTTACTAGATTGAATTACATTTACATACATATTTAATTTAATTAATTTAATTTATTTACTTAGAACTAACAGGAATTTAGACTCTTCTATATTTTGTTTAGACTTTAAGCAATGAAACTCCTTTCTCCTATCCTCAAGGCTTAGATTAAAATGTAGTCCAATGAGTAAAATCTTGCACTGCTGGAGTCAAGATTTAATTATATATCTGGTTGAGGCAACTGGCTTTGCCCTGTGCTCTAAGAATCCCATACCTTTGTTAGACTGGAAAAATAGGACCACTTCTCATCAGTGCTATACAAAAATTGGAGGGTATGTTGCTTCTATCATTTCTTCCTTCCACTGGAATCAACTGAGGGCCCTTGCACTATGCAGTTATCTTGCCTAGGACTCAGAAAGAGTAGACTAAGATTGGGATTGAGTCATAATATAAATAAATAGATATATCTTGACTTTCTTGGGATTCTATAAACGTTCATCTCATTTCAGCAGCTTATAACAAGCCATAGATGATATTTTTGAACTCCAGTGTTTGGAACAAATTCTAAATTCATGTAGATTAGTACAGTTTCTGAAAATTAAGTGAACTCATGGTCTGTCTGTTCAAAGTCTAGCTTGTAATTTGTATGAATATTGTATATTCGAAAATGCAAGGCAGTACATAACTTCAAATGGGATACAAACGTGAAACATATAAATAGACAGAATAAAAGAAGCAATTTACTAGATAATATTCCATAAGTTTTGGGCTACTCAGAAAATATTAAAAATTTGTATGTGTTATACCATTATGCCATGATTATTATCATTATTATTATTATGCAATTGTATCACAGTGGCCAGTTGTTTCGCCGGATTTGGCATTGGTTACTAGTTAATAATAATAATAGTAATTGGTTACTAGTTAATAATAATTGGTTATTATTATTATTATTACTACTACTACTATTATAACTACTTGTAGTTATTTTACTAATGTTTAATCCAGTGACACTATATAATTTCACCAAAATTGGCTGGGTACTGCCTTATCCAGGTAGCAAATCATTTGTTGAAGGAATAGTATCTAAAGGGAAAAAGGGAAAATAATAACCTTGTTAATACATTCCTTGAAATTAAAATATTTATCCTGGAACTTCATTCCATTTTTGCTTATGTTGTGGAATTCTGATATATTGTATTTATTTGTGTTATTCAATTCAAAGATTTGTTTGTAAACTAATACATTGTGCAATCATCATTTGGGTGAAGGGATGGTATTTAGAAATATATATCTGTGTATATAGGTATGTGAAAAGGAAACCTGTCACAAACACTACATTAGAGAATATTTTATGGCATTCAAAAAAAGAGTCAAACACTGAACATTATCGTGCCACTGTTAAAATGCCACTTTAGGGGGTAAGGATTTTTTTTTTGGGGGGGGGTGTCTTATCATTTAAAATTCTTTTTTAAGAAATATAATTAAAGAATTTATGAGTATTATATGTAAATCTTTTTAACTCTCTAGAAGGCATGACCAAGGAAATCATACAAGACACCAACAGTGTAAATTTTGTACAGTATTATGTGTGTGTAAATGAAGCTTGCTTGTAGGGTGAGGGAACTTTAAATAAAATCTTGTGTATTAACATGCCTGTCTGACAAATCTCTGTTTAAACATATTTAAATTATCCAGCATTATTTTTTTTCAAAATTGCTTTCATCACATCGATACATAAAAATCTGGCTATTAACCACAATCATTTTGCATTGTTTCTTTGGCCTGAATCCTATATAGAAATGCCAAATTGTTGTTTTTTGTTGAAACGTATATTTTGAACATCTTGTTTTGATAGGCCAACTCTCTTTAAGGGTTTTTCCTTGTAAGTGAAAAGTTGAGGTTTTTTTAAAAAAAAATAATACAGTTGTATATTTAATCATTATCGTATGCTTATTAAAAATGTTAATGTATGAGAAAAGAGAATGAAAGAGAGGAAAAGATTTAACAGGGCATCTTGTGTTGTGTTTTGTTCCAGGTTTCTAAATTCATGACAGCAACTAAATAAATAAATAAATAAATAAATAAATAAATAAATAAATAAATAAATAAATAAAAAAAATAGTGGTATTAGAGGTCAGAATAGTTAGTGGGAGGGGAAGCTAATGAATTCTAGAGAGCTTTTAATGCCATAAATGATTCTGTTAATCTGCAGCATAGATGTTGATCAGTGGAACTGAACTCAGCTCTCTGGACCTTGTCAGATTTATTCTGTGCATGTCAGTGTTCCACACCAATTACAGATTTTTGAAGAGGTTCTCATGCAAAACTCTGCACCCTAATATTTAAGCCAACTTAGATGTCATTGAAATTAAAATCTAGCTGTGGAAAATCTCCGTGATCCTGATATATGAAAATCCACATAAATTATTTGTTCACAGAAATGAAAAATAACTTCAGCAGGAAAATTCAGAAATTACTTATGCAGGATTAATCCAGTTCAATGAATGCATCTTGCATTGATTAATAAGCCATCCATGAATTGCAAGCTAAAACTATAGAGTTGGGCTTTTGTGGCTTTTATTGAAACCAAAACAGAGTGCATATTCTACAAAATACACAATCATTTATGTATTTTAATTCTAAAGGATCGTTATGGGTACAATTGCATTATTACCGCATCGGTATGGTCCTGATCAACTATATTATTAGATTGTGCAGCCCAACCTGGTGACTAACCAGGGCACAACTGAGTTCATTTACTTCCTTTTTGTAGTTTTAAATGTAATGATTTTTCTCTTGTTCCCTCAAACTTCCCACTGATATTTTTTCCAGTATTAATTTGGGATAAATGAGTTTATACCCTGAAATTCCATGTTGCTTCCTAATTCACTTCATGAAAAAATGCTAGACAGTAATCCTAATGGAATAATAATTTGAATTGGAAATCTTGGAAGGACTGAAGCTACATCTTATAGGATATAAGAATATTGCTTCCCCCCATTCCCAGTGCTGTTTCCTAAAAATATACCATCAAATAGTATCTACTGACTTCATGCAGACTGAAATTTTAAGATTTTGCTTTCCAGGCCTTCATCTTTAAATAGTAACATCATGATAAATGAAATATTTTTAGGGTGGCCGAATTATTTAGTTGAGGACATGAATGCCAACATTTTGCTCTCAAAGAAGTCAATTAGAAGGACCTCATTGAGCTATTGGTCCTAGCTGAGCATTGTTAACATTAAAGAAGATAAGCTGTGGATATGTTTTATAAGGATTTGACTCATATTGATTAAATTTTGCTCCAGTCCCAATGAAACTCTATACAGGAAGATTGGCTGCTGAATATTTGGCAAAACTGTAAGCCCTGAATATTACTTACAGATTTAGGTAATTGACTTCCTCCTGTATCCCTTTGTGCCACTTGTAAGGCATTAGGACTAAACAACATTTGATAATAGGATATTTTATAGGAATTTAATCCACATTTTATCACAATTTTGTCTTTTACTAAGCACTGTCCCTACAGAAATGTAAATTCTAAATAGTTAACACAAAAAATTTAGAGCAGCAAATTAATTCCTCAGAATTTCCCAGAAACAAGATGGTCAGACTTTTAGAGTAGTTTTATCCTATATATATATATTAAAATAAAAATCCTGAGAAGATGACATTCTAATAGAATAGATTTTAAAATAGATGTAAGCCCTGCAGCAGGGTTTGAGTACAAGCTATTGGAACTACCACGTGGCCAGTGCGTGACGCATTGGCCCGCGGGCCGCGAGTTTGGCAGCCCTGGCCTAGAGCAATATCTAAAGTCATTTTCTTAATAAATCTGCTTTGATAAAATTTTACTGCACAACTTACTGAAAAAATATAAGTGGTTGCTGAAAGAATATAGGCCTCCTCGAGTCAATCTCAACTCTGAACAATTGTGTTTTTGGCATTGGTGTAGAAGTGATTTGCCACTGCTTTCCTTCAGAATGTTTTTCAACTTCAGTCTAGTCTACCACATTGGGAGTTCAGGTCTCCTATCCCAGTGCGAACTAAGCCTGGCTCCTAGATCAAATAGATGCTGCCATCGGCTGTGATAATTTCAGAATATTTTCTACTAATCCATTCAGGAACATTCACCAATAAGCCTTATCCCTACAATAATTACAAGAGACGAAACCCTAGTAAGTGGCCTATATCTTCTCATATTCTTTCGTGGCCTGTTGTGTCTAACCTCTCTCTTGTCATTAATTTCACTAATGGAACTCTATTAACTGCATCTTCTTGATTGCTTGTATAATATGCTTGCTGAAAAGCAGTTTCTTGGCACAAGAATGCAGTCTGAAATGTTCTCTTTTCTGAAATTCATAAGTCACCTATTAACCTTTTCTAGGCAGTTGCTTAATTCTTTGTCTAGGCTTTTCCTAGATGAATGGTTGCATGAACAGTTTTGATTTTATTTTTCTTTCCCCACGTATGAGGGCTGAAGCAAAATATGAAGAGAGTCCGAGATAAAACACTGTGCAAATACTCTTGCAGGGAAACAGGCAATAAAGAGTGCCTTACTATGTAAGGTGGAAGAAAGACACATTGGCAGCTGATCTACAAGTATTCTTAGGTTCTGAAGGACTTCTGATTTTCATGAATAGAAAAGCTGGTTTGCAGCTGCAGAAAAAGCAGCTGATTGCTCTGAGACATGTCTAAATCATATACAGAGAGACTCAGGAGGCAAGGAGCATCTTTATATTTCTAGAGAAATATATTGCCTGCCCAGTGTTGCTTGGATAAAGGTAAAGGTTCCCTTCGCACATATGTGCTAGTTGTACCTGACTCTAGGGGGCGGTGGTCATCTCTTTTTCAAAGCCAAAGAGCCAGCACTGTCTGAAGACGTCTCTGTGGTCATGTGGACAGCATGACTAAATGCCGAAGGTGCATGGAACACTGTTACCTTCCCACCAAAGGTGGTTCCTATTTTTCTACTTGCATTTTTCCATGCTTTCAAACTGCTAGGTTGGCAGAAGCTGGGACAAGTAATGGAAGCTCACCTCGTTACGCTGCGCTAGGGATTCGAACCACCAAACTGCCGACCTTTCTGATCAACAAGCTCAGCATCTTAGCCACTGAGCCACCGCGTCTTGTGTATGCTTAGATACTACCTCTCTAAATAAACTTATCCCTTTCACCACATTTAAACTTGTTGGGTTTAATTACCCTATCACAAATTGTTTCATTGTAACAATGGGAACAGTATACAAATATATTAAATAATTAATAAATATAAACAGAGTGAACTGTTCTATCTCACCCTATCCGTCCTGGGACATACCAGTAGTAGTATTGTATAGGTTATGTTTTAGAAAGAGCATTTTTAAGAGAAGAAACCCTTACAAAGAAGCATTTTAGCAAACAATAGCCAAACAATGGAAGTTTGACACTGCACATTTTTCATTAAGAGCAATTTGGCAAAACAGAATATAGAGGAAAAAGTGTGTGTTTTAATTTTGTTATCAGGACTACTGGATTAAATGAGAATCTACAGGCGATGGAGATGGATTCATTGCCATATTCAATAGGTAATGATCACAAAAGTTAAACACTGAATTTCAGTAGTGGCAGAAATATCAATGTGAATTGTAAAATAGGTGCAGCAGTGTTCCTATGATTTGGGATGAAGGCTCAAAATAGGATTAGGCTCAAATTAGCAATGGTTGTGAAATGCATTTTGGAATTTGGTCCATATAGCTGATACCACCACAATAGCTTGGCTTTTCCATTGTGTTGTATTGCGTCATGTGTCAGTGGAAAGGATTTCTAAGAGCTTCATCAAGAAAACTATATTTTCAAAACAAATTATAACCAAAACCAGATTATTTTCATGTGGGCAACCCTGGAATTCTTGGTTTAAAGGGGAAAGTGTTGACAGTGGAAAACAAGAATTGAAGCTGAATCAGAACCTCTTCTAGTATGTAAACTTTTATTCTCTGTTCTTCCTGGAACTGCTCTTTTCATCAATTTGCAATGCAACTTTTGACACTATCAACATTTTGTTTGGTAAAGATTTTCTTGTATGAGAAACAGCATTGTCCCAGTGCTATAAATATGATCACTGGATTGAAGTCACAGAATATCTTCTGAGAAGAAGATTCAGTTTTAATATTTAGTGAAAGATTAATCATTTTACAACTGCAATCACAAAAATATGAATATTCAAGACTTCAACTCGCATCAATTCTGTTTAGTAAAATTTACTTTCCTCTGTACCCAAGTTGTCCGAAATATAAAGGTATAGATTATTAAAATGGCCAAGTTCAAATCTTCCAATATTTTTTCTCGGTTCAATAATGTATAATATTTCTGAAGTACTTTGCAATACATACATTATTTAGTTTTAACATTCATACTTTAATATCACTTAATCTTAAAATAAAATTATATAACTCTACTAGTCAGTGTGTAAGTTGTAATTTGCATAAGGTGCAATGTGCAAATTCATTTTTCTACTTAGAAAGCACTCAAAGAAGCCGGGTGCCTTGTTACTTGATTATTTATGTTTGCTTTATAAAGTACCATATTTTCCGAAGTTTACACTAGTGTGAAATATTATATTAATGGAACTTGTATAATATAGTAGGAGAAAATAGTATTTTATAAACACTTTACAGCCAGTCTATCATGCTTATATAAGCCATCAATATTTAAGCTGATTACATTAAAACAGGGTAATACTTCTGTACCTTTTAGATCAGTGGTGGGATTCAAAAAAATTTACTACCGGTTCTGTGGGCATGGCTTGGTGGGTGTGGCATGGCTTGATGAGCGTGGTTTGGTGAAAGTAGCAGGGGAAGGATATTGTAAAATCTCCATTTCCACCACACTCCAGGGGAAGGATATAGTGCAAAATATCCATTCCCTCCCCACTCAGGGGAAGGTTACTGCAAAATACCCATTTCCTCCCAATCAGCTGGGACTTGGAAAGCAGAGAATAGATGGGGGCAGGGCCAGTCAGGTGGTATTTACTGGTTCTCCGAACTACTCAAAATTTCCGCTACCTCTGTTTTAGATGTGCTATTCTTACGCTGTTTTTGCTTCAATGCAGGGCAAAGCTCCTGCTGAATCCAAATTTGTAAAGCAAGAATGGATATTTTTTTTAATCAATTATTATATGTTGATGTTGAGTGCTCACATTGTTGAGGCTCTCAACAAATGATTGCCATGCCGAAGGATGTCTTTTCATAAAAGAGCTATGGTGATGGACACAAGTCACAGAGCTACCATAAAGCAAACTGGTTGAGGTTATTTCCCTAATAGTCCATGGCCCTATCCATGATCATTTCCCTTGAATGCTCTCAATCATTCCTTACTAACCTTGCTTTTTTCTTTCTTTCTGGAAAGCTATGGGGTCAGGGATGCACATTCTGCAACAACCTCAAGGGCCAAGTGAACATTCTTACAAATAAATACAGTAGTAAAAGCTAATGCTTTGCTTTCTACCATGTTACTTTTCCTTTTTTTAAAAGATCATATGAATGGAGGGCCTTGCAAACCCTAGGAAAAGAACCACAAGCATCCTGAAGTCAACTAGAAAAATGCAAGTAGTGCTTGACTTATGATCACAGTTGGGAGTAGAACTTCCATTGCTAAATGAGGCAATTGAGTCAATCATGCCCAATTTTACAATCTTTTTTTGCCAGGGTTGTCAAGCAAATCACTGCAGTTGTTCAGCGATTCATGTGGTTGATAAGCAAATTTGGCTTTTCCCATTGAACTTGCTTGTCGGAAGCCAGCTGGGAAGGTCGCACATGGTAATCTTGTGACCCTGGGATGCTATAATCATTGTAAATACATGCTGCTTTCCAAGCACTTGAATTTTTATTATATGATGATAGGGATACTGCATCAGCCATAAGTGCAAGGAACCACTTTTCAGTGCTTTTGTAACTGAATGATCACTGAATGAATGTTCATAAGTTGAGGACTACCTGCAATTGCATAGTAGTACCAAAAAAGAAAGAAATGGCCAGGCATTAAATGCACAGAAACAGAATGTTGAGATGACATCTTTGCCTTTCGTTATTGATTGAAAAAATGATCATGCTGGTTGCTTCTCCCATAAGATTACATTAGTGTAATTCCAAGAAAAGAAAGCTTTACAGAGAAGAGTAATATTCCTGATAGTTTTAATTTATTCACACAAAATGCAAGGTATGATCTTTTTCCTCACCCAAGTATTCTATACACAATCTCAGACATTAGCAAAGGATAATAAATAAGGTTAAGCAGAACTTAACAATCTCCCTCCTGATAATGGTGTCTGAGTGTTTAGCAAGGAAGTGAAGAGATTTTACATGTCCAGATTCAGACAAATACCACTTTGGAAGCCCTTGAAAGAAATAGTAACAGGAATGTTTTCCTGGAAAACTTTTAAGTCAGCCCCAAATACTTAAATTTTATAGATAACTGCTATAATATTGGGGAGAAGGGAGGAGGAAAAAACAAGGGGATTAAAATATTCTTTCTTGGAAGAGAGTGTTATTTTAGCTGTATTCTCTCCTTTGCCTATCCCAATAAGTACAAGGTTCTCTTCTCTCTTCTGTTGAATATCCTTATGTGGATGAGGATCTAATTGTATTGTAACATATTAACTAATAAATCCATCCAATTCTGTTTAGTTTATTGGACAATTGTTTCCTCATCCCATTTTTGTTCTCCTTTTGATGGCTGTCTGAATTTCTTCTTCTTTGTTTGATAGAAAAGTTCATCCTTACTGCTAAGAAGCTCTCTGCAACATACAAAGCAAAGAGAGGAAAAACGAGCAAAGAATGTGATAACTTCAAGGAGACAGTGAATGACTTAGTGCAAAAAGGGGAAAAATTGTCTGCATATTCCAACAGTTAGGGCATTCTACACATCTCCAGAATGCACTAAGCGGTGCAGTAAACCAATAAATTAGAAGAATGTAAATGTTTTGTGGGAATTGCACACAAGGGAAAATGCTTCCTCATCCTCATATTTGTTTTCATGCAAATTATTACAGAACTAGTACTATTGGTACAAAGCTGAGTAAGACATCAAAATCAGTTACAGAGATTACCTTAAAATGCGAAACTATACCAGTATCCTTCCATCTATAAAAATCATTCTGTTAAAAATGTCAAAAGGAAAACTTATTCAAACCTAGGCTTAAGTAATTTCTTCTTTCAGTTCTAATACTCTACTTTTTATAATGTATTACATAAATTCAGCCTAATAAGTGTTCAATGAGATGATTTAACTCTTCTCAGACTGAATTTATAATAAATTACTAGTAAACTTTGATTGTTAATACTTTTTGTAATTCTCACAGAATTCCTGCAGGATGATTATGTTTATCCATAGAGTTCTTTCACACATTATCTAATAGCAGAGTCCTATTCTGCTTCTGTCTGAATGGCAGAGATGGAATCACAACTAATGCCTTTACCAATGAGACACAAGTTTAATGCCATTGGGGAAATGTAATTAGCCCAAGATTTGTTTTGTTCTACTAAATAATCAAGCATTTGGCAGCAATAAAAGTATAGACTCCAGAGTATTCATATTTCAACCCAATGAAACTAAGATCAGTTAATGATCATAGTTCCTTATATTGAATGAATTAATATTTTCTCCTGTGTGCTGCTTGGGGAATCCAAGCATGGTTAACTTTGTCCATTAGCCTAGAGACTGAGTTATGCAAATTGGTGACCACGCCTCCTCTGACTGGATGGGTAATTTTTTTAACTCAGTCCAGCCAGACGAAACGTATACCAATTTTCTCCAGACTTCTGAGACAAATTGTTGTTACCCTTTGGATTCTTCAAGTGGATGTTTGGGAGAGTCGTTATGGAATAGTAAGGAGAGGTGACAGTTCGCTGTCTGCCCAGTCCTTCCACCCCTTTTTCCCATGTCGCAGGTATCTACTGGTCTTGCAGCCTCTCCCTTGGGGGCTTGGGAGCTGCCGCTTGGAAACGTTTAGATTGGGGCTTGGCGCCAGGTTTTTATCGCCCGTAATTGCCCTTGGGCTCACCACCTGGGTTTCGCAATGAGGCTTCGCCTGGAGCCCTTCAGCCACATTGGATGCCCGAGTCTCCCACCGTTCGCGGCGCGGTTCATTCGGGATCAGATCCATATAAGAAAAAGTTCAAGTTGACTATTTTATTGTATTCTACCCCAGTACAAGAATTTCCCCAGACTTGGGAACAAACAGATACAATTCCATGAAACCTGGGGGGAGGGTGTCAGTTCTAGGTCTCTTGCAGTTGTGCAGATTCAAGGCTCACTCCCCGCTTGGTTCCTTCTCTTCCCAGGCGGGGAGTTTCCCAAGACTACCTCATGTTACCTCACCCTTGGGGAAAACAGCCAGCTCTTTAGAGCATTCTGGAAGGCTTAAAAAATGGGGGTTTGTTAAATCTCAGAGGGAAGCATGTTCCGCAGGTGGGGGCTGCTATGGAAAAGGCACTGTTCCCAGGTGCTAGTAAATTGCTATATTTAGGAGATGGGACCTGGAGGATGCCCACTGTATCCAACCCAGTGGGGTGGGCAGGTACCATTCTAGGCCCTATATAGGGCCTTAAAGTTCTTAACAATCATTTGAATCACCACCTATACAAGAAATTTCTTTTCCAATTGAAGATGTTACATGCTCATCTTATGAATTTGCTTCCTTTCCTTTTTCCTGTCCCTTGAGAAATTATTTCAATCACAGAACAGTCTGCTAATGCAGTTTTATTTTTATTACAGATTGTGATGTTTTTGTAAAGAGGCCACCATTAAGAGCTGGCATGAGCCATTTTAGCTGAAGCAAAGAATTTGTGTGTTATGAATCCTTACTCTCCTGTCAAGTGATTAACATTAGGAATATCACTCTGCTCTGCTAAATCATTACATGCATTTTGATTTGACAGAAATATAACTGTATGTCTTTGAATGTTGAACCTTAGTCTTATACAATATGAAAAATGAACCCCTCTCACCCCAAAGAATTAATTTCTCCGACTACATTAACAAGCAGGTCTACACACTTTCTATCTTTAAGGCTCCTATGCCTGACTGCATTTATGCTCTCATTTAGCATCTCAAAATGGGCACTTTCTTTCAAGAAGGATTATTGCATGAATCACCTGCTTAGTTAATCAGACTTATTAGCATACTGTCATTCATTAATTGCAATATAGGCACTATAGTTTTCCTTGTTTCCCTTGCTGCCATCCAAATAGAGCTCTTCAGGTTTGCAAAGACATTTGTTGCTTTCTGTCTTTTGCAAATTATAATATTTAACAATACAGCATGGCATCTGTGATAGTGTTGACGAGAAAGATGTAATTGTTAATATGCTTGAGCTATCGGAAGAGCTATCTTAGCAAAAGAGGGAATAAATTGGCGATAGAAATTAGCAAAACCTCAAAATTTCTGCAATTGCTTGCGTGTACGAGGGGCCTCCCACTCGGTGACCGCTTTGACCTTAGCGGGGTCCATTTCAACACCCTCGTGAGAGATGCGATAGCCGAGGTAGTCAACCTTCTCCTGATGGAATTCACACTTGGATAATTTGGCGTAGAGTTCAGCTGCCCGAAGTTTCTTCAGCACTGTACAAACCAGCTTCACGTGTTCTTCACGTGTTTCCGTGTAAATAAGGATATCATCTAAATATACGATAACGCCTTTGTAAAGATGGTCATGTAAAACCTCATTAATCAGTTGCATGAAGACCGCTGGCGCCCCCTGTAGGCCAAACAGCATCACACAAAATTGGAAACAGCCAAGGGGACAGTTGAAGCAGTTTTCCATTCATCCCCCTCTTTAATTCTGACTGTAAAATACACCTCTCTTAAGTCCAACTTAGTGAAAATATGGCCCTTCCCCAGTTGGGCCAGCATGTCCTTCATCAGTGGCAACGGGTAGAGGTTCTGAGATGATATGGTGTTCAGGTTTTTGAAGTTAACACATAATCTCAGGGAGCCATCTTTCTTCTCTCTGAATAGTACAGGAGCTGCTACCTTGGGTCTTGCCGGTTCAATGAAACCCCTTTCCAAGTTCTTATCAATGAATTTCCTCATTTCCTCCATTTCTCTAGGGGACATTGAATATATTTGGGGCTTTGGAAGCTTCACCCCAGGTAAAATATCAATGGTGCAATGTGTGGGTCTGTGGGGGGGGTGGTAATTTATCAGAAGATTTTTCACTAAACCCCCCCCCTGAGATCCCAATACTCTTTTGGAATTCTCTCCTCCCCCTCAATTCTCTCCTGCCCCCTGGCTGCCAATGTGGGGGCAGTAGTGTCAGAATCTGGAGTCTCAACCTTCGTCTCAGGGGGTACGTTTGTGCGAATTTGTAACCAACCCTCTCTCCAGTTAATGCGGGAGTTCCATCTACGAAGCCAGGGGAGTCCCAAAATAAGGGGTCGGTCCATCCCAGGTGCCACAATAAAAATTATTAATTCTTGGTGGGTCCCCATCCTCATCTCTATGGGTTCAGTAGAAAAATGAGCAGGGCCGCCGCCTACAATAGAACCATCAATTTGGCAAAAAACAATAGGGGTTTTCAAAGTTCTTAACTTCAAGCCTAGTTTCTCCACCATCTCAGGGCTTATCATGCAGCGGGAACAGCCTGAATCTAGCAGAGCTAAAAGTTTTTCAGTGGCGCCAGAAGATGGCACTCTCAGCTCAATTGGGATAAGCATGGGGCCAGTTCTGGAACTTACCCAGCGATGAGACTCCTCCCCATCCGATTTGTCAGACGAGCTGGGGGTCACGCCTCCCTCCTCCTCCGGCTGGAAGCGTTGGGAAACATTCTCAGCAGCGAAAGCAGCTTCCCTTCTCTTGCTTGGAGTTTTCACTGATTTTCCCTCCCTTCGGGGTGGGTGGGCTGGGCTGGGCCAACTTGACGCGGCAATTCACAGCATGGTGGCCCTCCTTTCCACAGCGGAAACAAGTGAAAGGCTTGGCTTTGCCTGCAAAACGTCCCCTGCCCTCACTCCTGGGGCGGGAGGGGTTTTTTGGGACTGCTGGGGGGGATTTCTCCACATCTCCTTCTTTCATGCACTGAACCCTGGCTAAATCCAATTCCACGTCTGCAGTGTTTTCATACCAAACTATTAAATGATGGGGAAGGCATCTATTTATGCATTGTTGGTATACTTTTTCATTCAATCCCTCAGCAAACTGATCCAGCAAAGCCTCTTCCTATCACCCCCTCATATAAGCTGATAATTCTTGAAATTCCTGCACATAATCTGGCACAGTTTTGTTTCCCTGCTTAAGAGCCGTAAATTTCAGGCGGCCGCGACGTTCGGTCAAAGGGTCATCAAACCTCCTTCTCATGGCTGCCATAAATTCATCAAAATTCCTCAGGAGAGGGGAATTGCATTTATGTAGGCCGACCATCCATTCAGCTGCTTTCTTCTCTAAGGCCATTAACACCCTTCTCACTTTGTTTGTTTTGTTTGTTTGTTTTATTGAGCTTGTATGCCACCCACTCCCAAAGGACTCCGGGCGGCTTACAATAAAACAAGGGAGGGGGATAATACACAAGACAACATATTAAAATATACAACAGTCACAATTTGTGAGGGGCTGGATATTTTGAAAGCCCCCCGGCCTGCTGGAGCAGCCAGGACTTAACGGCTTTGCGGAAGGCCAGGAGGGTAGTGAGGGTCCGGATCTCCACGGGGAGATCATTCCAGAGGGCTGGAGCTGCAACAGAGAAGGCTCTCCCCCGGGGAGTCGCCAGCCGACATTGGCTGGCAGATGGAATCTGGAGAAGGCCTAACCTGTGTGATCTAATCGGTCTATGGGAGGTAATCGGCAGGAGGCGGTCTCTCAGGTACCTAGGTCTGATGCCATGAAGGGCTTTATAGGTAGCGACCAGCACCTTGAAGCGGATCCGGAGACTAATGGGTAACCAGTGCAGCTCGCGGAGGATAGGTGTGACGTGGGTGTACCTGGGTGCACCCACAATCGCTCGCGTGGCTGCGTTCTGGACCAGCTGGAGTCTTCGAACACTCTTCAAGGGCAGCCCCATGTAGAGCACGTTACAGTAATCCAGTCTTGAGGTCACGAGGGCATGAGTGACTGCCTGAAGAGCCTCCCGATCCAGGTAGGGTCGCAATTGGTGCACCAGGCGAACCTGGGCAAAGGTCCCCGTGGTCACAGCTGACAAATGGTGTTCTAAGGTCAGCTGAGGATCCAGGAGGACTCCCAAATTGCGAACCCTCTCTGAGAATATTTGGCCAATCTTTGGGAGGGAAAATCAGTAGCCACTCGGTCTTGTCTGAATTGAGTGCCAATTTATTTACTCCCATCCAGACCCTAACAGCCTCCAGGCACTGGCACATCACTTCTACTGCTTCGCTGAGTTGGCACGGGGCGGACAGATACACCTGCGTATCATCCGCATATTGATGGTACTTAATCCCCTGCCGGCATATGATCTCACCCAGCGGCTTCATGTAGATGTTAAATAGGAGGGGGGACAGGACCTAATCCTGCGGCACCCCATAATTGAGGGGCCTTGGGGTTGACCACTGCCCTCCAACCAACACCGACTGCGACCTGTCCGAGAGGTAGGAGGAGAACCACCGGAGGACGGTGCCTCCCACTCCCACCTCTTGCAACCGTCGCAGAAGGATACCATGGTCGATAGTATCGAAGACCGCTGAGAGGTCAAGGAGCACAAGGATAGAGGGGTGACCCTTATCCCTGGCTCGCCAGAGATCATCGATCAGTGGGACCAAAGCAGTTTCTGTGCTGTAACCAGGCCTGAAACCCGACTGAAAGGAGTCAAAATAATCGGTTTCATCCAAGGACCGTCAGAGTTGAGAGGCCACCACTTTCTCAACAACCTTCCCAATAAAGGGCAGGTTGGAGACTGGACGATAGTTGCTCACAATGGCTGGGTCCAGAGATGGTTTCTTCAGGAGGGGTCTCACCACTGCATCCTTTAGGAGGAGCGGGAAAGTTCCCTCCCAGAGAGAGGTGTTAACTATCGTCCGGATCCAGCCACATGTCATCTCCCTGCTGGTCAAGACCAGCCAGGAGGGGCACAGGTCCAGTATACAAGTGGAAGCACTCACCGCTCCCATGGCCTTGTCCACTTCGCCACCCGTATTGCCATGAGATAGGCTCTGATAAAGGCTCTCATCAGTGCTCGGTCTGACTCAGATTTACTGGCCCTCCAGCAGTGCTCTAGGCATCTCTTTTGGCGCTTTATCTCTCGGAGTTCCTCGGTAAACCAAGGAGCCCTCCTGGATCCGCTGCCTCGGAGAGGTCGCAAAGGTGCAATCCGGTTTAGAGCCCCCGCCGTCGCTGTATTCCAAACAGCGACTAAGGACTCCACCAGACTGTGGACGAGAGTGTCAGGTATTTCTCCAAGCACTGTCTGAAATCCCATAGGGTCCATCAGGCGCCTGGGGCGGAACCACCTAATCGGTTCCTCCTCCCTACAGTGGGGGAGTGGTTTCCGAAAGTCAAGCCTCAGTAGGAAGTGATCAGACCATGACAAGGGCAAGGTCTTGGTGCCCTTCAACTCTAGATCACGTCTCCACTGCTCCGAGAGGAATACGAGGTCAAGCGTGTGACCCGCTGAATGAGTCGAACCCTGAATTACTTGGGTCAAGTCCATGGCTGTCATGGAAGCCATGAACTCCTGCGCTCCATCAGAGCGTTCACCAAGAGTAGGCAGGTTGAAATCCCCCAGAACCATAAGCCTGGGGAACTCTACCGCCAACTCGGCTACTGACTCGAGGAGTGAGGTGAGGGCTGTTGCAATGCTGTTGGGAGGTAGTACGTTAGCAACAGACCCACTTGACCTCCAAGGTACAACTTCATCAGCAGGGACTCACACCCGACAAGCTCTGGAGCAGGGATCCTACGAGGAGCTAAAGACCCTCGGACGATGACGGCCACTCCCCCACCCCTTTCCTGGGGTCGCAGCTGATGAAGCACCTGAAAACCCTCTGGGCACATTTCAGTGAGGGGGACTCCTCTCTCCGGGCCCAGCCAGGTTTCAGTAATACATGCCAGGTCTGCCCCCTCATCTAAAATTAGGTCCCGGACGAGGGGAGCTTGTGAACCACAGACCTGGCATTTAGCAACAACAGCCGGAGACCAGGGCCCTGACAGTTCTCGCCATCTGGCCCTGGAGTGGAACTAGCAGGGCCGGAAGGAGGGATCTCTGTGACGTAGTGAACCCTCCTTCCCCGGTAATGGCTAGCCCTGAAGTTCCCGCCGTACCTGCCCCTCCCCATCATGACCGGAATGCTCCAGCCAACTCCCGTACCCATAGACCCTGTTCCCCCCCCCCATGGCCTCCGCTCTCTCCGGCAGGCCATGTATTTCAGGCATTCTGGGACTGGAGATAGGCCTGGGCCCTCTACCACTTCTGCAATAGCACTCAGTGGAGGAGGCACCAGATTGTTCCCCCAGTCCTCTCATGCATACACAATCACTCACTCATCCAAACCCCACGAGTCAATTAAAATTTATAAAATACAATGACAATAAAGAATAAAAAGTGGGCACAAGCATCACCTATACATCACATACATACCACATACATATCCCATACAGAAAGAAAAGAGAAAAAAGAAGAAGAAAGAAAAGAAGGAAAAAAATTGCGCAGCAATTAAAAAATGTGCAAGTTCAAGTAGTGCAAATAGCTCTTAACATTCAAGATGGTTAACGTGACCGAGGCCCAGCAGTGGTCCAAAGGAGACGTACAGGGGAATATCACGTATCCCCCTCTCCTGTAAGTCTGGGAAGGTCCAAAAGTCCGGGGGGGTGGAGGGGAGCAGAATTCCTTCTTACACAGTGTGAGCACCCCCACTCGTCCAGGGTCCAAAGCACCGCAGTGAATGAATTTAAACAAGTGCTATCCAAGATAATATTCCAGAGGCAGACGCAAATAATGATAATCAAAGCGACTGAGGCTGAGGCAGCAAGTTTAGCAGCCCAATCAACCACCCAACCATGATAGGCATAGTTCAGTTGGTAACAAACCACATACCGCTCCTCCTCAAGCCCCAGCGCAGCATGATTACTCAGCCAGGTCTGTGGCCAGATCTATAGTCTGGTGCGAAATATTGCTCACCGTCCTGGTCACACACGGTCTTACCACCGTCACCACCACTTCTTCCAATCCCACAGTGAAGGGCTCCTCTCTTCCTCTCTGCCAGAAGCTAGAGAGCCAGGTCTTATTGTGGTCTTGCTGTCCCAGCGCCGTCGCTGCCACCACCACTGCATTTAAAAAACGCCGGACTGAAGGAAATTCAAAGCGCCGCCACCATTTTCTGCACCCAGCGTGGGGGGGGGGGGGGAGAAAGCTTTCCGGAGCGTGCAAGATGTCCAGGGGCCCTATGAGCGACCCCTTTTGGGCGCTCCCTCGCTCCTTCCTTTCAGCACTCCTCACTCCTCACTCCACACTTCAAGGACCGGCAGTCAGGAGTTTTAGGCTCGCCTCAGACGGCATAAAGTAAAAACCCTCGTGCCACCCCCGTTCACCTGGGGGGGGAGACTGCTCCCGGTAGCTACCTGTCGCCGTTCGCGCTGTTCGTGCCACCCGTGCTGTCAAGGGGGGGCGCGTTCATATGCTTCTCCCTCACCGCCTCCCAGGTCTCAAAACAAACCGACAATTCTTCGGCTTGAAAACCCCCGCTTGAGCCGTCCGTATCGACTCTGTGGGGGGGAGGCCATTCACAGTTCGCAGTTCCCCATCACCGCTCCAAACAGCTGCTCTGGGGGGGCGTTCATATGCTTATTCCTCACCGCCTCCCAGGTCTCAAAACAAACCGAACAGTTTTTCGGCTTGAAAACCCCACTCGAGCCGTCCGTATCGTCTCGAGGGGGGGGGGCGTTCGCAGTTCGCAGTTCCCCGTCGCCGCTCCAAACAGCTGCTACGTCTAAAGCCGTCCGGGAAGGGTTCTCCTTGATAACCACCGTTCCCAGATCCTCTCAGGTTCTTCTCGCCCAGGCTTAACTGTCTAGATGCAACAACTCTCAAGTTTTCAGCCAAAAGGTTACTCTTCATGCCCGAGCGAAAAGCTCAAGCAGCCATCTTCCTCGCACATGCGCAACTTAAATTTCATCTGTCTCTAAATCAGGTCCATAGATTTCCATATAATTCCAGACCTGAATTATAAACAACCCAAGAGTTTTGGGGTCTCCATCATATTTTAGAGTTAAGGGAGGGACCTTTGCCATCCGGCGTCGCCTGCCCCCCCCCCTGCCCTTTGAATGACTCTAGCCGCAGGGGGGGAGGCTGGTTCTGGGTTTTCTTGCGCACAACCCCCCTCGGCCCCTCCACTTTCCCTTAAGCTATGCATTGAGTACCTTTGTTCCAAGTCCTCTGTCGGCTCTCTTTCCACTGCTCTCTCTCGGCTTCGACGTTAAATCCATGCCTCTTCAAGGAGTCTCATGGCATGGGAAATCTTGTAATCTTCTTCTCCAGTGCCACTCCAATCAGCTGCTGGTTTTTTCTTTGGTCTCCTTCTTGTAACTCCAGCATCTAATTCCTCAGGGTCCTCTTTCTGTCTCACACCCCAAGTCCATCTGGGATGGACAGCAGGTTCATCCACTCTCAGTTCGGCCAGTCTTTCCGTTAAAGATGGTTCTGCCGCTGCCCCCTCTTCTTCCTCCTGGTCGCTTACATGCAAAGACATTTCTTTTCTTCTGGTGAGGGCACCCCCCCTCGATAGTTGTTAGCTCGGGGATGGGTGCAAATGAGACTCAGCTTATTGTCAGCATCGACTTCATTTAGTAATCAGGAAAGAAACCACTCAACTCCATTTGAATTGATATCAAGTGTACTTTTACTAATTATAAACGAACAGTTGCAAAGCTAAGCTGAGTCTGATTAATTAGGTGCGAAAGTGAATAATATCATGTATAATTCAATCCCCTCCCCTTGGCAACCCCGTTCATAGTCCAATTATAATGCACCCAACTGTCAGGTGGGAGATAACGTCAAAAGTCATCATCAGAATGGAATGCTGGCCTTGGTGGGAAACTCCCTCCTTCCACATGTGTTTTGGGGGGACCCGACCCCCCCCAGGTTGTCTGACGCCTCCTTCTGCTGTTGTGCTGCTGTAGGGTCAGGCTAGGGACAGGGTAGGGCTAGATTAGAACCATAGGGTGGGGTTAGTTTAAGTTAAGGTTAGGTTTAAGGTTAGGGTTAGGGTGAGGGTGGGGGTAGGGTTGCTAGCCTGATGCCCTACCGACGGGCTGCCTCCACTGGGAGTGTCACGGTACAGCTGGGAGTGGGGCTTTCCCCCCCTTTTATTGTGGGGTTTCCCTGGCTCCCGGGTGTTCTTTGTCCCCGACGGGAGGGGTGTTGCTGGCCTGCTGTTGCCTGTGGCTGGCCCTACAACCTTCGCTATTATTTATCGCCTGCGGCCTACTTGCCTCTCAGACTTTCCTGGCTTTCTCTCTGGACCACCGCTGGGTTATCATTATATGTCTCCACTATTACTCCTTGGATTTCGGACACTCGTGTGGGAGGCTTGGACATTACTCCCTTTTTGGCTTCTTCAGACTATACAATCGGCTATATTGCGCAGATTTATAATTTTTATACATTTGTAATTTTTACAATTTTTTACAATTTTTAATTGTATGGGGAGTGTGTGGTATGATTGTGATTGACTGAATGTTCCCACTTTTTATTATGATATTGCTGTTTTTCTGTTTTTAACTTGTATCATGGGAATTGATTGATTGATTGTATGTATGGGTATGTTTGGTGGGCCGGGAGTTTAGCTGAGTGCCTCCTGCACTGAGTGCTTTGGCAGAAGTGTTAGGGGGACCCAGGCTTGGTTCCGGCCCTTGGATGTGTGTGTCAAAGGGCCTGCCGGTGAATTCGGCAGCCGGAGAAGAGGGTGGAGGGACCATAGATGTGTGAGTGGGCCAGAATATTGGGGTCATATTGGGGAGGGGCAGATATGGCGGGAACTTCAGGGCGAGCCATTACCGGGGAAGGAGGGTTCCCTATGTCAGAGGGATCCCTCCTTCCGGCCCTGTGAGTTCCACTCCAAGGCCAGATGGCATGGGTAGTCAGGACCCTGGTCTCAGGTTGCTGTTGCTAAATGCCAGGTCTGTGGTTCACAAGGCTCCCCTTGTCCAGGACCTAATTGTAGACGAGGGGGCAGACCTGGCATGTATTACTGAAACCTGGCTGGGCCCGGAGGGTGGAGTCCCCCTCACCGAAATGTGCCCAGAGGGTTTTCAGGTGCTTCATCAACCGCGATCCCAGAAAAGGGGCGGGGGAGTGGCCATTGTTATCCGACAGTCCTTAGTTCCTCGTAGGATCCCTGCTCCGGAGCTTGTCGGGTGTGAGTCCTTGCTGGTGAAGATGGACCTTGCGGGTCAAGTGGGCTTGTTAACGTACCTGCCTCCCAACAGCGTGACAACAGCCCTCCCCTCGCTCATGTCAATAGCTGAGCTGGCAGTTGAGTTCCCCAGACTTATGATACTGGGGGACTTCAATCTGCCTTCGCTTGGCAAACACTCTGATGGAGCGCAGGAGTTCATGGCTTCCATGGCAGCCATGGGCTTGACTCAAGTAATCCAGGGTCCGACTCACTCAGCGGGTCACACACTCGACCTCGTATTTCTCTCGGAGCAGTGGAGCTGTGATCTTGGTTTGAGGGGTAGTGAGATCTTGCCCCTGTCATGGTCTGAGCACTTCCTACTGAGGCTCGACTTTCGGAGACCAATCTCCCACTGTAGGGAGGAGGAACTGATTAGGTGGTTCCACCCCAGGCGTCTTATGGATCCCCAGGGTTTCCAGAGGGCGCTTGGCGTTATTCAATTTCAATTTCAATTTACTTTATTTGTATGCCACCCTTTTCCCTGAGGGGACTCAGGGCGGCTCACAGTTCAAGGGTGGGCGGGGAGAAAACAAACAAGTTACAAACATGAAAACCATACACCGTTAAAAAAGCACAACAGTCATACCATTTGAGTGGGGTTGCAAGTCTTTTAGCCCCAGGCCTGTCGGAACAGCCAGGTTTTAAGGGCTATGCGGAAGGTCTGGAGGGTGGTGAGGGTACGAATCTCCATGGGGAGTTCGTTCCAGAGGGTCGGAGCAGCCACCGAGAAGGCTCTCCTCCGGGTAGTTGCCAGACGACATTGGCCGGCAGATGGAATTCGGAGGAGGCCTAGTCTATGGGATCTTATCGGTCTAGTGGAGGTAATTGGCAGTAGGCGGTCTCTCAAGTACCCAGATCCAATACCATGAAGGGCTTTGTAGATGACAACTAGCACCTTGAAGTGCACCCGGAGATCAACAGGCAGCCAGTGCAGCTCGCGGAGGATAGGTGTTATTCTGGACCAGCTGAAGTCGCCAAATACTCTTCAAGGGCAGCCCCATGTAGAGCACGTTGCAGTATTCCAGCCTAGAGGTCACAAGGGCACGAGTGACTGTTGTGAGAGCCTCCCAGTTCAGGTAGGGACGCAACTGGTGCACCAGGAGAACCTGGGCAAATGCCCCCCTGGTCACAGCTGACAAATGATGTTCAAAAGTCAGCTGTGGGTCCAGGAGGACTCCCAAGTTGCGAACCCTATCTGAGGGGCGTACTATTTGACCCCCCCAGCCTGAGAGATGGAACACTTGGCCAATTAGTGGGAGGGAAGCACAGCAGCCACTCGGTCTTATCTGGATTGAGTACAAGCTTGTTAACCCCCATCCAGTCTCTAACAGCCTCGAGGCCCTGGCTCATCAAGTCCATTGCTTCATTGAGTTGGCACGGGGCGGACAGATACAACTGTGTATCGTCCGCATACTGGTGGTATTTTATCCCATGCCGTCGAATGATCTCACCCAGTGGCTTCATGTAGATATTAAAAAGAAGGGGGGACAGGACCAAACCCTGCGGCACCCCATACGTTAGGGGCCTAGGGGTCGATCTGTGCCCTCCGACTAACACCGACTGCGACCTGTCCGAGAGGTAAGAGGAGAACCACCGTAAGACAGTGCCTCCCACCCCCACCTCCCGCAGTCGTCGCAGAAGGATACCATGGTCGATGGTATCGAAAGCCGCAGAGAGGTCAAGGAGTACTAGGATGGAGGCATGACCTCCATCCCTGGCCCTCCAGAGATCATCGGTCAATGCGACCAAAGCGGTTTCCGTGTTGTAGCCAGGCCTGAAGCCTGACTGGAATGGATCTAGATAACTAGTTTCCTCCAAGGACCGCTGCAGCTGAAAGGCCACAACCTTCTCAACAACCTTCCCCACAAAGGGGAGGTTGGAGACTGGACGATAGTTGTTCAGGACGGCTGGATCCAAAGATGATTCCTTCAGGAGGGGTCTCACCACCGCCGCCTTTAATGCGTGGGGAAAGACCCCCTCCCGAAGGGAGGCGGCAACAACCGCCTGGATCCAGCCCCGTGTCGCCTCCCTGCTGTTAACAACCAGCCAGGAGGGGTACGGGTCCAGTACACATGTGGAGGCACTTACAGCTCTCATGGCCTTGTCCACGTCCTCAGGGGTAACAGCTTGAAAATCAATCCAGTGATGTTCTACCAGATTATCCCTGAGGATAAGCCGAGGTGGCGCAGTGGTTAAATGCAGCACTGCAGGCTACTGCTAGATCAGCAGGTCAGCGGTTCAAATCTCACCGGCTCAGGGTTGACTCAGCCTTCCATCCTTCCGAGGTGGGTAAAATGAGGACCCAGATTGTTGGGGGCAATATGCTGACTCTCTGTAAACCGCTTAGAGAGGGCTGAAAGCCCTATGAAGCGGTATATAAGTCTACTGCTATTGCTATTGCTATTGGTGCCTCCGCTGGTACTGCAGGATTGGAGTCCAGGTCCGTCCGAAACTGAGCAACTTTATCCGCGAGGAATTGGACGTAGTCCTCAGCTCTGCCCTGCAGAGGATCACTCGTATCCCTCCTATTTAGGAGGGAATGGGTGATCCTGAACAAGGCGGCTGGGCGCGACTCAGCGGAAGCAATCAGAGAGGCAATATGTGTTCTTTTTGACGTCCTAATTGCCCGGATGTAAGCTCTGATGCAGGATGTTAAAAGTGCTCGGTTCGATTCGGATTTACTGGATCTCCATCGCTGCTCTAGGCGTCTCTTTCGGCGCTTCATCTCCCGGAGTTCCTCAGTAAACCAAGGGGCCCTCCTGGATCCACTGCCTCGGAGCGGCCGTAAAGGCGCAATCCGGTCAAGAGACTCCGTCGCTGCCGAGTTCCATGCAGCAACCAGAGTCTCCGTCGAACTGCGGGCGAGAGTATCCGGAATAACCCCAAGCTCCGTCTGGAAACCCGAAGGGTCCATAAGTCGCCTGGGGCGGAACCACCTGGTCAGTTCCTCCTCCCTACAGTGGGGGTTTGGTCTCCGAAAGTCAAGCCTCAGTAGGTAGTGGTCCGACCATGACAGGGGTAAGATCTCATTACCCCTCAGACCAAGATCACAACTCCACTGCTCCGAGAGAAATACGAGGTCGAGCATGTGACCCACTGAGTGAGTTGGGCCCCGAATTACTTGGGTCAAGCCCATGGCTGTCATGGAAGCCATGAACTCCTGCGCTCCATCAGAGCGTTCACCTGATACTCTCGCCCGCAGTCCGGTGGAGACCTTAGTTCCTACTCAGAGCGTCTGAGGCTCTCCACCGGATTGCGCCTTTACGGCCGATCCGCGGCAGTGGATCCAGGAGGGCCCCTTGGTTTACCGAGGACCTCCAGGAGATGAAGCGCCAAAAAACACGCCTAGAGCACCTCTGGAGGTCCAGTAAATCCGAGTCAGACCGAGCACTATTAAAAGCTTGCATCGGAGCATACCTCTCGGCAATATGGACAGCCAAGAACACCTATATTGCCACTCTGATAGCGTCCACTGAGTCATGCCCTGCCGCCTTGTTTAGGGTGACCCGCTCCCTCCTAAATGGGAGGGTTGCAGATAACCCCTTACAAGGTAGAGCAGAGGAATATGTCCAGTTCCTCGCGGACAAAGTTGCTCGGCTTCGGATGGACCTGGACTCCAATTGCGCAGAGCCAGCCGGGGTACCGGGGGAAGGTCTTCAACGACATCTCTGGACTGACTTTCAACCTGTTGCTCCTGATGAAGTGGACAAGGCCATGGGAGCAGTGAGTGCTGCCACGTGTGTACTGGACCCGTGCCCCTCCTGCCTGGTCGCGAACAGCAAGGAGGTGACACGGAGCTGGATCCAGGTGATGGTGAATGCCTCTCTTCGGGAGGGCTTCTTCCCACCGGCATTGAAGACAGCGGTGGTGAGACCCCTCCTGAAGAAGCCATCGCTGGATCCAGCCATTTTGAATAACTACCGTCCAGTCTCCAACCTCCCCTTTATTGGGAAGGTTGTTGAGAAAGTGGTAGCATCTCAGCTCCGACAGTCCTTGGATGAAGCCGATTATCTGGATTCCTTTCAGTCTGGATTCAGGCCTGGCTACAGCACGGAAACCGCTTTGGTCGCACTGACCGATTATCTCTGGAGAGCCAGGGATGGAGATCATCCCTCCATCCTAGTGCTTCTCGACCTCTCAGCGGCCTTCGATACCATCGACCATGGTATCCTTCTGCAACAGTTACGAGAGGTGGGGATGGGAGGCACCGTTCTTCGGTGGTTCTCCTCCTACCTCTCAGACAGGTCGCAGTCAGTGTTGGTCGGGGGGCAGAGGTCAACCCCTAGGCCCCTGAAATATGGGGTCCCTCAGGGTTCGGTCCTATCCCCCCTCCTGTTTAACATCTACATGAAGCCGCTGGGTGAGATCATTCGACGGCACAGGATAAAATACCATCAATACGCGGACGATACCCAGTTGTATCAGTCTGCCCCGTGCCAACTCAGTGAAGCGGTTGACGTGATGTGCCAGTGCCTGGAGGCTGTCAGGGTCTGGATGGGGGTTAACAAGCTTGCGCTCAATCCAGACAAGACCGAGTGGCTGTTGTGTTTCCCTCCCAAAAATTTGGTTGGTATTCCATCACTCAGGCTGGGGGCTGAAATTTTATGCCCCTCAGACAGGGCTCGCAATTTGGGAGTCCTCCTGGACCCACAGCTGACCTTAGAACATCATTTGTCGGCTGTGACCAGGGGGGCATTTGCCCAGGTTCGCCTGGTGCACCAGTTGCGTCCCTACCTGAACCGGGAGGCACTCGCAACAGTCACTCATGCCCTCGTGACCTCAAGACTGGACTACTGCAATGCGCTCTACATGGGGCAGCTCTTGAAGAGCATTCGGAGACTTCAACTCGTCCAGAATGCAGCCGCGCGAGCGATCGTGGGTGCACCTTGGTACACCCACGTTACACCTATCCTCCGCGAGCTGCACTGGTTACCAATCGGTCTCCGGATATGCTTCAAGGTGCTAGTTGTCACTTATAAAGCCCTTCATGGTATTGGACCTGGGTACTTGAGAGACCGCCTGCTGCCAATTACCTCCCAAAGACCCATTAGATCCTCCGGATTCCATCTACCAGCCAATGCCATCTGGCTACCACCCAGGGGAGGGCCTTCTCTGTGGCAGCTCCGGCCCTTTGGAACGAACTCCCCGCAGAAATTCGGACCCTCACCTCTCTCCAGGCCTTCCGAAAAGCCGTTAAAACCTGGCTGTGTCGGCAGGCCTGGGGTTGATAAGTTCCCTTCCCCTCTCGATCTGTGTGGCTGTTGGCTCTTTTTAAATGCTTGTATTTGTACTTTTGTGTTTCCCTTTCCCCCTTGGGTTTGTTCGCCGCCCTGAGTCCCGCTGGGAATAGGGCGGCATATAAATAAAATGAAACCTGAAACCTGAAACCAGTAAGGTGGTCAGATCAGCGTCTAGAAACTTCCTCCAGCACATCATGATTCCCCTCCCAGATACCATGTCCCCCCTCCCCGTTTCAATGACAGCTGAAGCAGCAGCAAAGCAGAGGCTGACAATTTAGTTCATCAGCTTTCCTAATAATTTGTTAGAAAACCTTGTAAATAAAGTTCTTAACACTGCAAGGAGCCTGTCTGGACTCAAAGCTATTTCTCAGGCATTTCTTTCATACTCCAACATAAAGATATGGAGATAATAATGCATTCATTTTTCACATGTAAGTAATTTATATTAATTAGGTGGATTGAAGCTAACATCCAAAGTAGGAAAATTTACTGTTCAAAATACAATTTTTCTGCTCACAAACAGTTTAGGTTGATATTAGTATTCACAAGAGCATAGCCTTAGAATCCATTTAAGACGTGTGGCTGCTTGGAATTATCCTTTCATTTGGTAACCATGCATTACAAACCAGAAACATTCTTCTTTGAGGTGATTCCAGAAGTGGTGAGGGAATAAAAGATTAGAAGAAAATTATCAAACTCATGCCTGCAGTCCTGACTTAAAATTATTATGGAGAATATCAACTTCTCATATTCTCCCTTCTAACTGCATGAAATCAGCAACTAGTATATTGGCGTTAGCTCTTTAATGAAGTAATTTGATTTTTCTGAGAATTCAAGAGCCACTTCTAAAGTCAAGTCTTGATACTTATGTTTTTCAAAAGAATGTAGGAAAACCAGATAGAATGTACTACTGTAAAGTAGTGTGGCATAACCATCGCAAAGTCAGATTACAAACTGGGAATATTCTTCTCTGAAGTGATTCCGGAAGTGGTGAGTGATTAAAAGCCTGAACTATTCTCAAAAACTTTTGACAGAATAAAGAAGGTCATCGTCCCCCCTCTAGGTATTTATCACTTGATCATGTATAACAAAAAAACGAAACTCCTAAACCTCCCCTTGAGTAGGTTTAGGGCAGTGACTTTTTCTTACTCAGCTTGATTATGCAGTGAAGGTAAAGAATGGATTTCATGGACTAAATTTGAGAAGTTGAAGAACTCTTGACTGAATTTCATGGAATTATTAAAGTAAGCATTCCTGATGTCATGAAGAGATGTAACCGGAGTACTTGAAACACTAACAAATTCTCTAATAATGCATGTATATCCATGGATTATTTAAGAATTATTACAAAATAGATGGAGTGGATTAGATTTGATAAATAATACAGCCCATGGTATTTTCAACTTACAACAGTTCATTTAGTGACTATTCAAAGTTACAATGATACAGAAAAAGTGACTTAAGACCATTTTTCACAGATAAAACCTTTGTAGCATCCCCATTTGATCATATGATCAAAATTCAGATGCTTGGCAACTGGTTCACACTTTTGACTGTTGCTGTATCTCAAGGTCATGTGATCCCCTTTTGCAATTTTCTGACAAGCAAAGTCAATGGGGAAGCCAGATTTATTTAACAACCAGGTTACTAACTTATCAACTGCAGTGATTCACTTAACAACTGTGGCAGGAAAGGTTGTAAAATGGGCAAAACTCACTTAACAAATGTTTCACACAAATTTTGAGCTTAATTGTGCTCATAGGTTGAGAACTACCTGGACTCTAACCTGAAATTTATGACATCTTATTAAAGAGAAAGTAAGCAAAAAAGTCCCAAAGTGCAAAAAGCAAAAGGAAGCCGAGTGGCTGTCACAGATATATTAAAAGTAGAAGAAAAGTTGAAAGCAAAAGGTAACAAAGAGAAAAAAAATTCTCGAGCTAAATATGGAATTCCCGTGAAGAGCAAAAAGAGCAAGGAGTTTATATCTAAATAAGCTATTCAAAGAATTCCAAGGTAGTAATCAAATGGGAAGGACAGGATGTTTATTTAAGAAAATTACTAAAATCAAAGGAATTTTTAATGAAAACATGGGAACATAAAAGAAAGCAAAGTTCTGTTGAAGAAAGAAGATATAAAAGCAATAGTGTGATTATATGGAAGAACTGTGCAAAAACAGTCCCAAAATCTATGATACACACCAAGACTTGACCACTGAACTAGAACCAGACATTCTGGAAAGCAAAGTTAAATCGGCCCTAAAAAATATTGCTAACAATAAAGCTGCAGGAGCTGATGAAATACTAGCAGAATTGTTTGAAGACTTAGGCAGTTAACATGCTACTTGTCTGGAAGGAAGGAAGGAAAACACAGCAGTGGCCAAGAGACTCGAAATGATCAATTTATATTCCAATATAAAAAAGTCAGTGCTAAAGAAAGTTCACACTACCAAACAATTGTATTTATTTCACAAGCTAGTAAGAAAGTGGTCAAGAATGGGAAATGTCAGATGTACAATGTTGATTCAGAAGAGGCAGTTGTACCTAAAAGTGCATTTGATGGATAGTAATGGAATACCTGCTGGATAATGGAAAAGGCAACAAAATTCCTAAAAGATGTTTTTGCTTTTCCAATTATATTAAATCTCTATGCAGTGGGGACCAGATACAGATTTCCAATTCCAGCCTGGAGCAATCAGGATATTTTAGATGGCAGGATCAATAAAAATGTTTACTATCATTACAGCATATTACAATTTTGTTTATATCCTTATGTTTCATTGACTTATTTCTCATGTGCAAGGAACACAATTCTTATGTAGACCAATAGGTTGATATTCCTGTGGTTCTTATCCAATGACTGGAGGCCAGAGAGTTTGGATGAGAGGGAGAATGGGCTTCAACTCAGTTCTGGCAAGACCAAAGGAAGTCCATGTTTGACTCTGAATGGGGTTATACTCCCCAAGACACAAGTGATGCAAAACCTATGGGTTTTCCTGGGTTCACAACTCTTGCTCAAAGAACAGGTGGCAACTATGACTGGGAGCCCCGAAGCACACGTTTAGCTTGTATGCCAATTGTGCCCCTTTCTGAATTGGAAAGCCTTATGGTAACCAATGCTTTAATCACCTCCCCTTTAATTTACCATAATGGGGCTGCCCTTAAGAACTTCTGGAAACTGCAACTGCTCCAGTATATATAGCAGCCTGGGGATACACTTCTATAAAACTGCAGTTCTTCAAGCTTTATTGGCTTCAAGTGGGCTTCCAGGTGCAATTTAAATTGCTCATTATTACCTATAAAACCCTGCATAGTACTAGGCCAGACTACTTGTAAGATTGCCCATCTCCTATTGTTTTTGCTCACCTCATCAAAGCCAACAGGCTGGGCACGTTTCCGGTCTCTGCTATCAAACAATGTAATTTTGGTGGATCCAGGAGTTATGCTTTCTTTGTCATAGTGCCTGCTCTATGGAACATAGACGGCCCCAAACACATCAGCCTTTTGCAAGGCATTAAAGACCGGATTGGTCCCTAAGGCATTTGAGCCAGGAGGTTAAGTGGGCTCCTCTGATTGCCTGGCTTTATTGTTGGTTTTTTTTTCTGTTTATAAATTGGGAATTAGTCTTTTCTCAACTCCATATGTTATGTGGATAGTAAGCTGTTTCAATTCTATTTGGGAGAGACAGCTTAATTCTTTTTATGCTGCCCAGAATCACTGCTGTGAGATGGGTAGCCATATAAATTGTTTAAATCAACAAATACAACGATGATTATATTAAAATTAATTAAAATCCTGGTGAAAGAGATGGCTGTTGGCTCCTGTTCTACAGGCAGTTCATTCTATAGCTTGGAACAAAGCAAATGACTCTTTTCCTTGTGTTGAATTAATAAATCTCTGACAGTGGAGGCATCTTCAGAAGGTTCTCTCTCTTACAAATCTTAACACTTAGACATGTTTGTAATACACGATGTGGGCCTTCAAACAGTGAGGTCTTAAGACATCTAAGCTGTGGTGGGTTCCTAACGGTTCAGACCTGTTCGGGCGAACCGGTAGTGGTTTGGTAGCCTGGGTCGCTGGAACCGGCAGCAACTCAGGCCTGCAACACCCCCAAACCAGTTCTCCAGGTGGCACTGCAGGTGCCGCCATCTTGTTTTTTGCTTCTGCACATGTGCAGAACAATTTTTATTGCACTGTACATGCGTGCGCAGCGCACCCACGAGCAAATTGACAGTTGCGACTGCTGGAACCCTCCCCTTCATCTATGATTTAAAGATTAATAAAGATTAATAAATTAGGCCTTCTAAATAAAGTGGCAATCAATGCAGATATTTCAGGAAGCAGTTATTATTTCTGTGTTTTGAACTGACCAGCACCTTGCTACTACATTTCTTGCTACTTTTCAGTAGCCTTTTAAAGTTGTCTACTGTACATGTTTCTCTTAACATATACATGTTTATAAGTACTTTTCCCCAATAAGTTGCATTTTGTATATATATGTTCATATATAGAAACATTTCTATGTAACAATATGTAGATGACTGCACACACATTTTTATTACAAACCTATGTTACAAAACAGGAGAAATCACATTTTAATTCAGATATTAGTATGAAAGTATGACATTTGCTAAGGTCAAATTAAAATGTGAGGTAAACCACTGACTCCAACATACTGTATCAGAACTATAGCTATCAGCACAATTTAAAAAATAGGAATTAGGAAGAAGGGTCTAGAAAGGCCAATAATATTCTGAAACCTTTTAATATTTGTTGGAAGAAAAATGGAAAGAGTGTCCTCTTGTGGGTAGGAATATGAATAAAATGAAACAGTAATAATTTTAAGTAAAGGACTATTAAAAACATATATAACAGTTGCTCTTTTAAATGAAGCAAGTTTGTGTCTGACATCTGACTAAATATTTCATATAGAATTGATAACTGGAACTGTGCAACATACAGTTAGTAAATAATCCATTTAGTTCCTGCCTAAAATATTGTTCCTCTTTTCTGCTTGATAGGTTTTCCCCATTGCTTTGACCACCAATATGCTACAAAAGATATTTCAGCCACTAGTAACTCACATTTATTGAGGGGAAAACAGAATAGCTGTTGCCATTTGAATGGTTGTATTAACCATTCTGATATACAGCTCCAAGCCTACTGACTCCGGATTTTATTATTTAAAAGACTTTTTCCAATAGATTTTAACAAGAATTAATAAACATTTCTGAATCTTATTTAGTGCAGTTTAAGTTTTTGCTCTCTTCTTATGGTTATTTGTCTTTAGATGAGGACTTTAGAGCGTTTCAGTTAGAAGACTCTGGCCTGTTAGGCAGCAGCAAAAGCAGCAGTTTTTGTGACCTCAAAATGCTAAGCAGAATCACATTTAATTAGCATTTGGATGGAGGACTACCCCAAAGTAGCAGAGCTGTAGGCTACAGTAGAAAGTCACAACAACCCAGAAGAAGGAATCACAAACCAGTTCTATATTCTTTGCCAACAAAATGGATGGCATGTACATGTTATCGGGAGTTAAACTTGATTCAAAGGAGGCGCAAACAAATTTTAGTGCTAAACAGATTATGATAATAGTAATTAATAAAAGGTATAAGAGCAAGCTAAAATCTGCCTCTTATTCAGGACCATTATCCTAATGAGATAAGTCTATCTCCGTGAGGGCGAACCTATGGCACAGGTGCCTAAAGTGGCACGCGTGCCCAAAGTGGCATGCAGAGCCATGTCACCTGGCATGTGCGACGTTGCCCGTTCCTCTTCCAGGTTGGCATGCATGCACACATGACAATCAGTTGGCGTTCATGTGTGCGGCAATGCCAGAAACTGGAAAAGTTGGTTTTCAGTTTTCTGGCATGAGCATGCGCACGGCCAGCTGATCATCACATGTGCATGTGTGCCAGTAATCAGAAGACTAGCTTGGCACGTATGCACGCTCCAGAAACAAAAAGTTCATTTTCCAGAGCCCGCATGCCCCCTGGGCAGCTCCTCTTCTGGGTTGCAGATGCATGCTCCCTTTTCGACACTCGGCGCCAAAAAGCTTCACCATCGCTGGTCTATATCCTCTAACCTTTGTAATTAACCTTCTTAAAAATTATCTGTTGGACGAATTTGATTTGGGAGTTACCAACTTTACTACATACAAAATACTTTTCCCTTTTTGACAAACTACTGCTTGATGTGACATTTGTAGCTAAGCTGTATCCAGGAAGTTCTTCCCCTGTTTGCACATACATAAAGAAAAATTCAGCTCTATTGTATAACTATTTTTCTTTGAGCAACAGTTGTTATTTGCAGTTGAAGATTCAACCAGCGCTCCTGGATTAAAAGGATTTTTTACACACAGAGACTGTACTTTTAATCCCATGTTTAAGTGACAAATGGGGAAGGCCAAGCCTTGATGTCTTGCTTCGGAGCTTCTCCAGGCATATAGCTGGCCTCTTCTTTCCAATTCATTCCTACCCTTCCAATTCATTTATTCCATATAATTAATTGCCTCCTCTATTTTCCATCCCCCATAATTGTGAGCAGACAATTTAAAGTTTCCCACCAGCAGCTCTCTCTCCCTATCTCCCTCAGTCACCTTTTTCACATTCTTCTCACTTAGTGCAGAGTCAGTTCTTTGGTAGGAAAGTAAAGATTTACACAACTTTAAATTGGTAACCGCTGACTGATTAGTAGTACCTTTTACGTGCCCTGCAAGGTCTTGTGCCTTCAAGCATCCTGTCTTCAGTTCTTCTAATACTGCTCTCCGTAGTATTCAGTCTTAATCTATAAAATAGAATCTGAACTCTTTAATTTGAGGGGAGGAGATTCGTTCTTCCCCATTCTGCTCCCAAGCCCATTATCAAGATGTGTGCCAAGGCAACTTACTTTCCCTACTGGTGTTGGTATGGAATTTTAAAATTGAGATTGTTCTGCATTTTATTGATGCCACAGTTTAAATACATATTTGTATAATTATATTGTGTCAGTCCCTTTGCAGCTGTTGTTCTTCGACAAAACACAGCATAAATATTTGATTTTGTAAAAAAAAAATCATACTGGTTATCCTCATATAGATTAATTTTTTAATAATTTCCTCAACAAGATTGCTGTTGGCACATTTAATGAAAATGAAAAAGGCCTATAGCTTTTCCCTAACATGACAGACAAAAAAGAAAAAAATTATCAGACACCAGGTCGGAATAATTAAAGATGATATACATTAATGTTCATGTTTTACCAACTGCAGAAAATATTTGAAGGAAATCAGTGCACTTTAGTGTCCTTGGAGACCCCAATACCAACACACCAACAAGAGGGGAAAGCCAACATAGTTTTGGTGATGCCAAACTACTAGTAAAAGCAATCCAAAAAGATAATCACGCCGTGCTCTTCTTTCTGGTAGGTTTTGGGTGCTTATAATTAGAGCTCCACCACAGGTAGCCAGTTCCTGCAGTTCTCCAATAGAAGGGGTGAAGGAACTTCTCTGGTGGACTTTGTTGAATGACCAACTTGCGGCTGCTCTTTCTAAGGGTTTTTCTGCTGGGGACAGGCAAGGTTCCGAGCGCCCATTGAGCAAAAAAGGGAAGGAACTTCGTCAGCTCGCCCGCCCGGCATTTAGACAGAAGAGGCGCATCGGAAACCGGAACAGCCCTTCAAACCCAAACTCTGAGAAGAGAGTGGAGCCCAGCGACGGAAGAGCAACAGCAACCGGCGACACGGGATCGAGGCTTTGGGCGCCAATCGCGCCAACGCTGTAAGGAAGATCTCCTCTCCAGCGACTCCGGCTAAGCCAGCTTCGAGGGACGCCTGCCTATCGCTGGTGGGCCATGGCTGAGAGGACGGGCTGCGAGGCACCCAAAGCGTGCTTGGCCAAGATAGTGATGGTGGGTGACTCCTTCGTGGGGAAAACCTCGATCCTGAGGCGATACACCGACTTTTGCACCTGCACGCCGCCGTCTTCCTATATCACCACCGTCGGTGAGTAGTACACGCGCCCCGACGGCGCCCGTTTCCTGTGCCTAGTGCGCCCGAGGCGCTCGCCGAAATCACACTGGGCGAACCTAAGCCCCTATTTCCTTCGAGTATGCGGGCCTGGGTTCATTTAGCCAGCGAAAGAGAAAGGCGCACCTGCCCTATCCCGCCCGCTTTATTTCCTGGTAATCATATACGAAAACATACACCCTCAAAGTCTATGGAGATTTTTCAGTCATGGTTGTACCAACGGTGCTTTTTTTCAAGAGCAATTGGACTTTCTAGTTGTTCTTTGAAGACGTTTGGGTTCTCATCCGAAGCATCTTGGATGTGAAGTGAAACGTCTTCAAAGAAAAACTAGAAAGTCCCGTTGTCCTCTTGAGAAAAAGCACCTTTGGGATACACCCTAAAATATGGTTGTTGCTGGGATTTCATTCAGCGAGATACATCTGTATTCCATCAACTTCTGCAAAGTGTGAAATTTAACAAATTTGCACTTGAAACCTTTGCAGATCACACACATCACACTAAACTCTACTACAGTTTATGTATCTGACTTGATATACTGCTAGTCTGGGTTTGGGTCAATGTATGAACCCAGACACTGTAGCTAGTAAATCATAGTTTATGATTTAGTTCTGGACATTAAATAAGGAAACCATGAATTCACTTGTGGGGCATTGTCCCACTAGTGACTTACCATAGAACTTCTTCTAGCATCACCCAGCCTCCAGGCAAACAAAGAGTATTCCCATTACAGGAGAAACCCTCCTGTATCATTAGTGGGGTATCCCTGGGTGAACCCTTTAATCACTATGTATAAACAAAAACATTAAAATCCCTCCTCTGTTGCCTTGGATGTACTTTGTGCCTCTGCATCCTTGTAACTTTATGTGGAAGTGAATTGCAGTCGTGTGGACATCTTTTTGGGAAGAAAGAACCAGGGTCTGAGTAACTTGTAATGTATGACTCTGTGTATAAAACTCTTAAGGCAGAATGTGATCTTTTGGGCTTAGAGGTATTCAAATTCAGCCAAATGTGTTATGCATAACAAAATGCATCCTGTGGACATAGCCCACAGATTTTTTACTCAGGTAACAACTGAAAGCCCAGGGTCAACTGCTTTTGTTGTATACAATATAACATATGGACTATGTTTTCAGGATATGTTAAGCTATAAATTTCTGTTAAGAAGCTCAGACTACCATTACACATCCACCTAGCCTTTTAAGTGAAGCCTCCCGTTTATCGTTTATCGTATCATCTGTAGTGAAATGGATGTCATCTTTGAGTTCCAAACACAAGATTTTGTCCCCGAGCTTCATCCTAGAGTATAAATTCCATTTCAGTTTACTCAAAAGTAGGGATGCCACATACTGTACAAGTGGGGATGGATAATATGGGTGTAGAGGGTGCTTAGTGGTGTAATATTCCATTAACCGAATTTTATAACTTATCATTTCATGAGAATAAAGTCATAATTATGTTTGAACTAAGCATAAGTCTGTATTGTGAGGCAAACACATTTTCTCCTTTCTGTTTCTATGTTGAAACTGAAACTCTAAATTGTTTATAAAGAGAAAAAGTATAATCAGTCTATTTTCTACATGTGTTACATAGCCCTGTCTTGGTGAGTTGTTGTAAACTGGGAAATTACATGCTATTTTAAAAGAGTTTCATCAGCAAAAAAAAAAAACCCTGTGGTCCTGTCTTTGAAGACAATATATTCAACATTTTGATAGTGATAGCTGAAGAAGGAAAGTTAGTGGATAAACAGTGGTAAGAACAATTGTATATGCTTACATATAGGATTATAATTGACATGGGAATCTTATGAGAGAGTTAATTGTAACTATAGACCATAATCCAACCCTGAATTGGTTATGCTTGTTAAATTGATTATGCAAGTCTAAGTCTGTGCTTCATTGTGACCATGCAGTTTAAAAATTCTTTATGCACGTTTATATGAAACATATGGAATCCCTTTCATGTCTTTAATGGCACAGACATATACATAAAATGATTCACTCACATATAAATTACGCTATTCCTTTAAGTATTCTTTAGTCTCATTGATTTCCACTTGGTGGTCAAATTGAATAAAAGCTTCAAAATCTTTATAAGAGATAGATGAATTAAGGCTAGGCTCTGCTCATTATAGTCAACTGCATCTGGAAGTGTACTGTTAAAGAAGCTGTTGCCAGATCATTGATTCTAGAAAGGAAAGTATCGGGGGCGGGGGAGAGGCCCACCTTCTGAAAAAAAAGGGGGAAAGGCAACAGTAATTCATTGGCAGTTGGTTCTATGAAAGAGGAAAAGATTTATTGAAAACCAGGCTGTACATTTGTAGATCTATCAGTGTATTTATTCTGGCAGAAAATAGATTAATAGAGGAAAATAAACTGATGTGCCTTTAAGTGGCTTCTCATGTATTTGACTTGAATCTCAGAAAAATGTATTTTATATGCCACCAGGTAAAAGATATAATATGTGGGTCGAATTAGGCACAGGCTATACTTTTAGATGCCACTCTAGCAGTGGTGGGATTCAAATAATTTAACAACCGGTTCTCTGCCCTAATGACCAACTGGGTTTCTGTTTTAAAAAAGATAAAGTCTATATCAAAATAGAGGGAAATGCATCAAAGAAGAAAGAATGTTTTGTGCATGGATGAAAATTCAACAAAAGATTCACAGTAAGCAAAATTTTCAAAAAGAAAATTCCAAATTAAATTAATTTTTCCTAATTTTCTTTTCCATAATGTCTAGTCTTGAATTATCAGATCTGAAAGTTCTTCAAACTGATTCTCAATTAGAATTTAAAAAAGTAATCTTTGGATTTTTAAAGCAAGGTTCTCAAAACAAAATAGTACTTTGTATGTACCAAAATAAAGTTATCAAATTAATATTCTAGCTTTAAGGAAAAACTAATTGTGCCAATAACATTTTTCAAGAAAAGGATTATATGACAATTCACAAACATTTGCATTGGCATGATAATTTGCAATCTATGTGCATGATAACATCTAACTATAATACTTCAGCAAGTTCACATTCAGTCTGGGTTGAACAAATTCTTGTTATTAATTAAAAAGCCAATTTGCTTGATTGCAGAAAAGTATCATGCATAGTATGTAGACTGTAGGGTTGCATACATAGGGCAGGAAAAATCTTTGATGACTACTAGCTAAAAATTTTAACACTAAATAAAGGAATTTAAAATTGAGGATAGAAACAAAGGGACTGATTAATATAACAGAATAGAAGACTTATGTGCTATTGAAGTTGAAACATTTATTCTTTTTAATAGTAATTTTACTAAAAATTACAATTACAACAAAAACTAATACAAACTAAAAAAAATACAAAGAACAATAGAAGATGCAGAAAATGAAAAAGAAAAAAAGGAGAAAATAAGAATGTAATAAAGTAAAGAAATTATAACAATATAATCAATTTTAGTAACTTATCACTTATTTAGTAACTAATGATCTTCCCATATTCCATCTCTTATCTATTAAAAAAATCCAAAAAGCCTCATCATTTCAGTCTTGATTTCAGAAGTCCTTTAAGGGTTACCACAGTTAACAACATATTTATTTTAATCTTGATCAGATAGACCAACTTTATATTCCTTCCTTTACTTTTAAATGTCTTGATCTTTATTCCCTTTAAACAGAGTCTATATAGAGGCAGAAAGTCTTAAAATTAGTTTCTGGGTCCATTGTTCAAAAATCTTTTTTAATATGACCAATATTAAAATACAATATTTTGCTTCATTCTGTATTTGAAAGTTGAGACAGAGTTTTTTCCTTAAATTGTAATCTTTAGTTTCTTCTAGTGTCAATTTTTTAAAGTTTCATTATGTTTTTAAAAGAATTACAATAAAAGTATTTTCCCATGGAAAGGATTTGTTTTAATTAATTCCAAATCTCAATTCAAATTTATCTGGTCTCTTAATCCATTTGTAACTTTCTAAAACCAAAGTTCTGATCAAAGTTATTTTGCTGTTGTTTTTTTTATTAACTCTTTTAGCTTGTGTTTAAAACTTGTTTTTTCTAAGGATTAAAAGAAACTCACCAGATGCTATGCTATAAAAGCTATCAATCCAAAGATTCAAAATAGCTGAAAGACAATTAATAAGCAATTTCCAAAAATGATTAGAAAAGGAAGTATGTGAACCCTATGTTTTTTCAAAGGGGCTGACAAGCAACTGTCTGGAGCACTTCTGGGCAATCTCAAGTCCCCTTCTTGTCCCGAGAAGAAATATCAAAGAGCTGGTCTACTCACTGGCTCTTCATCATGACACGTTCATTGCTCTGCTTTTCACAGAATCATCTTCGGTCTATCATTTCTTCCCCAAAATCCAACACTCCTTCCTGTTATGTGAGATATCGATACTTGGAATATTATACCCAGATTTTGATATTTTAGGAAAGACATTGACAAACTGGAGCATGTGCAGAGAAGAACCAATATATTACGGGTCCCAAAAGGAAAAACATGAGAAACGGGAAGTAGGCTTATAAACAGTGGGCTTAAATGACAATGAAGTAGATTTTGTTTGTTATCAGGAAAAGACTTAGTGATAAATTTTTAATCAATTTCCTCAGGAAATTGTGAATCCTTCCTCACTGTATCTTTTTAAATAGAGGATGGATGGCTATTTGTCAGGGGTGTTGCAATCTTTATATTTATTCCATGAAAATACTATACAGGCATCAGTGGTAGAATTCAATTTTTTTACTACTGGTTCTGTGGGTGTGACGTGGCTTGGTGGGCGTGGCGGGTGTGGCAGGGGAAGGATACTGTAAAATCTCCATTCCTACCCCACTCAAGGGGAAGGTTACTGCAAAATCCCCATTTCGTCCCCATCAGCTGGGACTTGGATGGCAGAGAATAAATGGGGATGGGGCCAGTCAGAGGTGGTATTTACCGGTTCTCCGACCTACTCAAAATTTCCGCTACTGATTCTCCAGAACTGGTCAGAACCTGCTGAATACCACCTTAAGCACTTGACTGCTTAAAAACTCATTGAATTCAGTATCCTATGCATTTTGAAGCAGAAATTTTCTTCCGGCACTTGTCTTTCTCCCAGTAGTTGATGCACAAGGAAGAACTTGCTGATGTTGGCTGCGTTGTGACTCACTATTTCTTCCAGCCAAAATAGCAAGTCACATGGTAAGCCAGGGAGTTTTCTCAGGACTCGTTGGTTTTAGTATTCATTGTGTGTTCTGGAATGAATTACCAACAAGTACTGAGGTACCACTGTAGTGCTTTTTTTTTCTTTCCTAGCATTTTTTCCCCGCAAGTGCAGGTTTCACTTTTTTATTTGAATGAACCAAGTATTGACCCATTTGGTTGCATGCAACAGGAATTGACTGGCTGGCTTGTTGCCCAAGTCTGATCATCATAGACTGATGGAGTTTGACTGGCCTAAAGACATCCAGTTAGGCTCCATAGCTAAGGTAGGACTAGAATTTCCACATAGCCACTGGTGTCATGTTTTTGAGTCTCTTCAGTGGAACTGCACTGCCACACAAATACTGAATGCTCTCCCTAGCACTGGGGCAATGAAAAGTCCACCATGTATGATGAAAATATCTCAGCCTTTGTCTGCTATTCACTAGCCCCCCCCCCTTTCCCCGTTGCTTTTGAGAATAACTTGATCTCGGATGGTGTCAGGGGAATTACTGTTGTGCTTTGTTGCAAAAGAAGAAAGAAATCTTGGGAGAGGACAAGACTATAATACCCATCAGTATGAAATAACCCACATTATATGCAGAACAAATACATCTTTTTTGCAGAATCACCTCTGGAGTAGCAATTGAGCTAAAAGTTAATCAGCTCAACTTCCAAAGATCTCTGGATATATTTTAGCATTATGGAGACATGGGCGCATCATCAGTCTCAGATCAATGCAGGACATGTGTGAAGGGGAACATAGTTAATTAGATGTAATGGACATCATTCTGATGGAGAAGTGATTCAGAACCTTTGAATCAAAGGATCTCAGCAAGATAGAGAAGTAGTGATATCCAAACTGAGCATTCTCATAGCACATGAGAATCAGCCTCCAAGTTTTAATTGTCCTTCATTTGGCATATAAGAACAGCAAACTGCTCAGTATAAATAGATAGTCATTACAGCAATTGAAATGGAAAAGACAAAATCACTTCTTTCCAACCATGTTTTTGCCTTGGGCAAATATTTCTGCCACAGCTAAACTCTTCAAAATATTCTGATAACATGTCTTGTTGGAGTTTGCTGAGGGTAATAAATGCACTCTTGTATTTAATTTCAAAATGCAGCCAAGGTATAGAGCCATGATGGTGAACCTATGGCACGTGTGCCACAGGTTGCATGCATAGCCCTCTCTGCAAGCATGCCAGCCATCACCCCAGCCCAGCTTCATCATGCATGTGGGGACGTGTGCACGTGTACATGCCCAGGGAGTGCTCACATTGCATTTTGGGGCCTCATGCAGTGCCCATGCCCTGTTTTCGGCCTAGAAGGCCTCCTGACCCAACCTGAAAGCCAAAATGGGACGCAGGGACCCCACGAGGTCCCTTCATGCGCCATTTTGGGCCTGGAAGCCTCCTGCACCAAACTGGAAGCAAAAAATGGGGGAGGGGCTCATGCATGGAGGCAGAGGAGCAGGGGGGGTTGCGTGCACATGCGTGAGGGTCGTGCATCCATTGCATTATTGGTGCAAGCATGTGGGCATGCTGTCATGCACTCATGCAAGCGCTTTTGGCACGTGATGACAAAAAGGTTAGCCATCATTGGTATAGAGGATCAATCACTCCTGGCCCATTCTGAGCAGAAAGGGCTATTCTCTTCTTGTAGCACCTGCAGTACTAGTGGATATTGGTGTGGGAAGAATTGTCCTATGATACAGCGAGAGAAGTCTATGATCTTGGAATATTGAGCATGACCCTGACTTTTTCCTCCCCAAATCTTACCTCAACAACCCACTGATACAACTTATCTGTTTGTCTCTATTGCTCCATTTCTTTTGGTCGCATAGCTTTTTCAAGGTTCTTTTGATGCATGACCGAAACAATTACCTGTGAAATAGATATAGATGTACAAAATATAATAAAACGAGTTACTTTTCGATTTGAAATAAAGGGACATAAAAAAGTGGAAATTTCATTTAATATGACTGAAATGTTTGTGCCTGAGCAATCATTTCAGTGTTAAAATAGATAAGATCCATAACATTTTATACTATAAATCAATCGTGTGGCAGTATCAGCTAAAGCTAAGTCTTGAAGGTTTTAGATACAGCAGCTTTATGCATGCTGTGGATTGATCTAGACTTTTCAGCTAGACTTGATATTTAAAAGGCCTATTGTAGTATGTGACTTGTTTTAAAATCCTCTTTTACAAATTGTTTTCTAGCTAAAGCATAGCTAAAACTGAGTGCGCATAGCTCGAAATCTGCAGACTGGTTGCTTACATTGGCTACAAAGCAGTGCACAATTTGCATCATAGCAATAGCTATGTACATCTGTTGTATGTCGGCTACAGAGCAATGCACAATCAAATTGTAGAATGTACTGTACTTAGTGGAACAGTTGTTGGTGTGATTGCTGTGCTCACATCAGCATGATGTCAGGATCCATGTCAGAGCTGGATGGTGATTTTAAAAGTGTGAGTTATTGTTGTGACTTTTGTCTAATTTCCGTTTTTTGAAAGAGTGAAAAAAATTACTGAGATACTGCTTGAAGATCCAGATATGATTCCCTTACCAAAAATACGATTTATGCCTATTATCTCTCATTCTCTGTTTTTCCCTCCTTGCAAATAATATTATAGGTAATAATGTGTAGTCATGCCTTGCTCTTTTGCTCCCGAACTGAAAAATGGGCAGTGGTTACCAGTCTCAGGACTCTCCTGCACAGTAGCCTTAGTTACTTGACCCCATGGTAAAACTGGTTGGAAAGAACTCAGCTTAAAAAGTAGTTGTCCAAGTTTCAACTCATTCTTCACCTATGACAATGACATTGTACTAAAGATGTTTGTGCATTATATCCAACTGGTGTTATTTCCCTGCTTCTTTAGCCCCCTTTCCTTTCTATGCTAAGAGAGCAAATACCACATTGAAAGCATGTGATTTCCATTGTTACAACTTTTATATGAACCCTCCTCTACTTCCTAGTACTTGACACCTTAGGGTTTGGTGCATCCATCTGTGAAAAACACACAGATTTACTACTCTTACCATGATTAGGTTAGAAGTACAACTCTTGTCAGTTTCTCCCTTTTTAAAAAAGTAAGAGAAAGTCCTCCATTTTAGTGGCCCACCAATGAAGCTGTTTTTGGGATAGTAGGGAGAGTCAGAAGAGTCAATGACTTTGTTGCAGCCCCCCAACTGCTGCAACAATGGTTACGCATCAATGAACTCAACTTATTAGAGAAATGGAAGGAATTCACATAATGCCTGAGGGAGAAGCATAGTGGGATTCTGTCAGCTGCGACTTCATTTAATAATCAGGAAAGAAACCACTCAACTCCATTTGTTTGAAATCAAGTGTACTTTTACGAATTATAAACGAACAGTAGCAAAGCTAAGCTAAATCTGGTTAATTAGGCGCAAAAGCAAAGAATATCATGTATAATTCAACCCCCTCCCCTTGGCATCCCAGTCCATAGTCCAATTATAATGCACCCAACTGTCAGGTGGGAGATAACTTCAAAAGACATCACCAGGATGGAATGCCAGACAGTTAACCTTGGCGGGAAACTCCCCTCCTCCACATGCGCAGTAAGATGGTCAGGTCAGCATCTAGAATCTTCCTCCAGGACATCATGATTCCCCTCCCAAATACCAGCCCCCCCCCCTCCCCGTTTCAATGGCAGCCGAAGCAGCACCAAAGCAGATTCAGACTTTAAGTTGGAATGTTCTGTTTCTTAGATGGATGTCCTGCAAATATAATATCACACAACTTTGTAGCAAGAGCTCAGTGTCAATTTTTTAAAGTAATTATCTAAATGATAGATCAGTTCTCAATTGGAGGCAGCAATTCTTTTCATCTCAAAGTCCTCTCTCATCTCCCCCTAGAACTTCCTCTCTGAAAGAAATGGGAGTTCCCTCATTTTGCTTAGAGACAAAGGAATACAATGAGTAAGATAATATGATGAAATGTCATTTCTTGGTGCTTAAATGCTTGTTTCTCATAGTTTGGGGCACTTCAACTCCTGCTCACAATTCCAGTGTTATAATTGCATGTTGCTAATTTGCTAGCAATATTGGAGGGTTGCAGCTGTGGGTAGCAGCGTTTAGTTGTTCAAGATTTGCTTTCCTTAAAAAAACAAAAAAGCATTCACAGTAAATTTTCATTGAAAGCACTTTATTCAGCACTTAAACTCTCAGGGATGGTTGCCCTTCTTCCTCTTCAATTATGCAGTTTTTGTGAATTATAAGCAGCTATAGTTTTCTAATTAAACTTATACGGATCATAAGGCAGACTCATCACATTGAGAATAGCAGACTATAAAGAATAACTGTTTTTTGTTTAAACAATGGCACCTCATTGAACACCAGGGAAAAAGTTTATGGGAAGAAAGATTTGCATGTCCAAGTGAACAAGGAGATGCTTCGCCAAATAAATTTTTGAAATATTCTGTGACATATTTTCTTGCAATGAATATTGTATTACGCACAATGAGAAGTATATACAAGAAAGTACTGAGTTTTTAGAACTCTTTAGAGGCAAAACTTATCTGCAGAGGAATTATGGGCCAACAGAATCCTTTCCTTCTGGGTTAATTTTTTAACCTATTGATAGAATCCTTGCTAATATAAAAAGCCAAGGGTTCTATTCTGCATTTCTTCCTTGCATACTCCCCATATACAGATACACACATATGCATACATATATCACACAGCCTTCCATCCAGATACTGGCCAAATATGGCGGTTGCATCATGTATTTTCATCTGTTTTCATGAACATTATTTCAATTGCTTTGTGGCAATACTGAAATGCATTCTTGCCTTGTTTTTTCCTCCTAGAATTTTCAGATAATTACATACTTATTTATACTGTCCCAAATGTCCTTTTGTCAGCCCGCCCAGGCAAATCAGACAGGAAACATGAAAAGATGAACTAATTTTATTTTATTAATAGAATCTTGCAAGTGAAAGCATAAACTTCCTGCCACCCATTTTTAACCATTTGATGCATTAGGGCAGGTTCTTCCTAAGTTTCTTTCTCTGACTATTCAGTCACTAGGGGCTCTAGTCTTCCTTGTCTGATTGTTTCCTAGCCAGTGTCTCTTTTCCTCTTTCCCCAAGGCCATTCCTACATTCCATTACATCTTTTCATCTACTCAGAGATGAACATACATGAAGCATCACATGTAATTGAGAAATGTATAACTGTTTGGACTTCCAAGGGCAACAATAACTAATTGGTGAAAATAGAACCTAGTGAATGGATCAGCTCCTCAAAATTCCTCTCTGGATCAAGGGTCACCCACAAGTTTACTCCACATAGAATCTCCCTGCAAAGAGATTATAAAATAGTGATTTCCAGCAGGTTTGAAAGCTCTGGGAGCCAGGGAAAAATCATCCTGCCCAATTTTTAAAGAGATACTCGGTTCCCCCACTTCCTCTCTTAATTACTTTAGGAAATTGCTTATTATTGACTTCTTAGAAATTAAGAATCTTCCAAACATCCAGTTCTATTACACCATCAGGAGAATCTTCTACCCTGAATGAAAGAAATTTCATGTATGTTTAAGTATTAAAAAGAAAAGTTGTAATTTTTGAAAAACAGCAAAAGGGAGCTAGAATATGGATTTTGGAAAGTTAAGGGGCTGGATGGATTAATGTCATATTCCTTTCTTGAACATCGTAAGAATAGCTTCTTTATTTGCAAATAGCCAAGTGGAGCAGGAAATAGATGTACTGTTGTTTGAATACCAACCAGATTTTTAACAAGTGAGAGATGCATTAACTTTGTACTGCAGAAAGTATGCCCTAGCACAGTGTACAATAATTGTTCTAACAATGGTATGTTACCTCTGTCTTTCCAGAAGCTGAAATGCTTCCACCAAAAGTTGATAAGCAAAAAAAACGGAGTAAGACAGGAGGTTAAATATCACTTTTGATTAACAGCCAATTCAGTGGATTCAAAGAGGATTTGAAAGCAAAATAGGGCAATGGAAGAATAAAAGAAATGCATCAATATGGTTGGAAAAATCCAAGGTGCATAGAAAAAGTGTGCACATTTATCAAAATATATGAGAAAACCCCATCTTTTTTTGCATGGTAGCATGCAAGTTAGTGTTGATTGAGTTATCTTAGAAAGTGACCAGCAAAATATGGAGATGGATTAGGACAACCCTCTTAAATTTTCTGCAGTTCCATCTCTAGTTTAGTAGCTACCCAAGAGTCTGGAAAGAAATATTTCCCTATTTATTTATTTATTTATTTATTTATTTATTTATTTGTATGCCGCCCATTCTTGGAAGACTCCGGGCGGCTTATAATAAAAAAGGGAAGGGGGATACAAAAAAAATAAAACAGCAGTTTAAAATTACAATAACAATCACAACCTAGGGTGGGGCTGGACAATTCAACAGCCCCAGGCCTGCCGGAACAGCCAGGTCTTCGTCGCTTTATGGAAGGCTGGAAGGGTGGTAAGGGTCCAGATCTCAACGGGGGGATCGTTCCAGAGGGCCGGAGCAGCTACAGAGAAGGCCCTCCCCAGGGGGGTTGCCAGCCTACATTGACCGGCCGATGGAATCCAGAGGAAGCCTAATCTGTGCAATCTAATAGGTCTATGGGAGGTGATTGGCAGGAGGCGGTCTCTCAAGTAGCCAGGTCCGATGCCATGTAGGGCTTTAAAAGTAACAACTAGCACTTTAAAGCGTGTTCGGAGACCGATAGGAAGCCAGTGCAGCTCGCGGAGGATAGGTGTAATGTGGGTGTACCTCGGTGCACCCACAATCGCTCGCGCGGCTGCATTCTGGACTAACTGAAGTCTTCGAACACTCTTCAAGGGCAGCCCCATGTAGAGCACGTTACAGTAATCCAGTCTTGAGGTGACGAGGGCGTGAGTGACTATCCGAAGGGCCTCCCGGTTCAGATAGGGTCGCAATTGGTGCACCAGGCGAACCTGGGCAAAGGCCCCCCTTGTCGGTCACAACCGACAAGTGATGTTCTAAAGTCAGCTGTGGATCCAGGAGGACTCCCAAATTGCGAGCCCTCTCTGAGGGGCGTATAATTTCACTCCCCAGGCTAAGAGATGGAATAGGTGGAGCATCCTTGGGAGGGAGCATCAATAGCCACTCAGTCTTGTCGGGATTGAGTGCAAGCTTGTTCGTTCCCATCCAGACCCTGACAGCCTCCAGGCACTGGCACATCACTTCTACCGCTTCACTGAGTTGGCACGGTGTGGACAGATACAATTGTGTATCATCCGCGTATTGATGGTATTTAATCCTGTGCCGGCGTATGATCTCACCCAGCGGCTTCATGTAGATGTTAAATGGGGGGGGGGGATAGGACCGAACCCTGTGGCACCCTATAATTGAGGGGCCTAGGGGTCGACCTCTGCCCTCCGACCAACACCGACTGTGACCTGTCTGAGAGGTAGGAGGAGAACCACCGAAGAACGGTGCCTCCCATTCCCACCTCCCGTAACCGCCGCAGAAGGATACCATGGGTGATGGTATCGAAGGCTGCTGAGAGGTCAAGGAGCACTAGGATAGAGGAGTGACCCCTATCCCTGCCTCGCCGGAGATCATCGATCAGCGTGACCAAAGCAGTTTCTGTGCTGTAACCAGGCCTGAAACCGGACTGAAAGGAGTCCAGATAATCGGTTTCATCCAAGGACCGCGGGAGTTGAAAGGCCACCACTTTCTCAGCAACCTTCCCTACAAAGGGGAGGTTGGAGACTGGACGATAGATACTCAAAATGGCTGGATCCAGAGAAGGTTTCTTCAGGAGGGGTCTCACCACTGCATCCTTTAGGAGGAGCGGGAAGGATTCCTCCCGAAGAGAGGTATTAACTATCATCTGAATCCAGCCACGTGTCACCTCCCTGCTGGTCGAGACCAGCCAGGAGGGGCATGGGTCCAGTATACAAGTGGAGGCACTCACCGCTCCCATGGCCTTGTCCACTTCCTCAGGAGCAACAAGTTGAAACTCGCTCCATAAAATCCTCTCAAGACCTTTCCCCGGTACCTCGGCTGGTACCGTGCAATTGGAGTCCAGATCTGTCCGAATCCGAGCGACTTTATCCGTTAGAAACTGAACAAATTCCTCAGCTCTACCCTGTAAAGGGTCATCCGCATCCCTCCCTTTCAAGAGGGAGCGGGTTATTCTAAACAGGGCGGCTGGACGCGATTCAGTGGATGCCATGAGTGGCAAAATGCGCACATTTCGCCGCCCGTATTGCCACGAGATAGGTCCTGATATAGGCTCTCATCAGTGCTCGGTCTGATTCAGAGTTACTGGCCTTCCAGCGGCGCTCTAGGCGTCTCTTTTGGCGCTTCATCTCCCGGAGTTCCTCGGTAAACCAAGGAGCCCTCCTGGATCCGCTGCCTCGGAGAGGCCGCAAAGGCGCAATCCGGTTTAGAGCCCCTGCCGCCGCTATATTCCAAGCAGCAACTAAGGACTCCACCAGACTGTGGACGAGAGCGTCAGGTATTTCTCCAAGTGCCGTCTGAAATCCCATAGGGTCCATCAGGCGCCTGCGGCGGAACCAGGCGCCTGATGGACTGCTTAGGAACTGAGGATACAGTGTGCCATTTATTATTCTTTATCAAGGTCTCAATCATACTTGATAATACAGTATTTCTCAACCTTAACAACTGGGAGATAGGTGCCCATCTGCCACCCCTCTGTCCAGTTGTAAGGTTGAGAGAAACTGTGTTGTGGCCTGCTGGCCGCCGGCCCCTCCAGTAGTCGAATCAGAAGAAGTATGGAAATCAGGGTCGGCATCAAGGCAATCTGAAAGCTCTGAAAGGGAAGAGGGAATGGAGCTGGCAGAGAGACAGAGAGAGACAGAGGTGGAGCCTGGATTGTCTGTCAGCCCTCAGATGGAGAGTCAAGAGCCCCCAGATCTGCCTCCGCTTTCTGGGGGAGGAGCCTGTCGCCGACGGGAGCTCAACGGAGCTCCTCTCAGAGTTCTGGTCTGTATATCTTATAAGATCTATAGATATCTCCCCTTTCTGGCAGAAAGGGGCAGGGAGAAGTTCAGTCGTTAGGATCTCTTTGTAATTCACAGCCTTTTTTTCCGCTGTGAATGGAGAAGAGGTTCAACATTAGCTGAGCTTTTACTCCAGCCAGTTCTTCGCAGCTGCTTTTTTGCAGCCCTAGGCAGGTTGCCCCCCCCCCAGGACAAAGCTAAGCTATTTAAAATTTAATCCGGGCAGGGACCATTCCTGAGGAATTTCTTCTATTATTATCCAAAATACCAGCTTCAATTTTGTAAAAGGCTCCCTTTTCTAGCTGCGTCACAAGATGGCGATCTTATAGCTTTTGTGTTTGATGTGACGTACTTAGTCAGCCCTACTCTCCTGAAGGCTTCTCCGTATTAACTGTTAAAAGATTAACTGAGGGGAGCAGAGACTTTGATTGTTGGCTTGCTTGATTGCTTGTTTTTATTTTTTATTTTTTTTGGAATGGCTCCCAAATCTAAGCAGAAGCGCTTCCTTAATAACACATCTCAAAAAATTGCTATGAAGTCGCTGCCCTTGCCTCCTACGCTCTCCACTGGAGATTTGTTAACACAAGAATTTCTTCTCAAAACGCTTAATAATTTCAGACAGGAAATTAATCAACTGATATCGGATTTATATGATCAATTTGATGCTAAAATTGCTCAAGCAAAGGAGGATATGATCGGAGTAATGACAGTTATGACAGATTATATTGCTGAAACGGAGGATAAATTGGAACTTTTGGAAGAAACCAACTCTAATTTGACATCCAAAATCCAAACGTTACAACAGGAAATTGAAAATGCTCAAAAACAACTTGTCATGATAAATTATAATAAGACTGCGTTTGCAATAAGAGTTAGAGGACTGCGTGAAAAGGAACAGGAGAATTTGAAACAGATCTTCTTTGAGGCTCTTAGCCGTTCGGTGGGAAGTCCGGGACTTAACTTTGATTGGCAGATCCAAAAAATTTACCGCCAGAATTCGTGGGTAGCAAAACAGCGACAGCTTCCGAGGGACATAATTATATATTTCACCACAAGGGAATCCAGAAATGTGATAATACAGAGGCTTTACAACAAGAGGCTGAGAATTGATGGACAGGACTTGATTGTTTTTAAAGAAATACCATCTCAAATATTAAGAGCAAGGAGAGACTACATTTTCTTAACTGAAGAACTCAGAAATTCTCAGATTCCATACAAATGGGAAGTCCCGGCTGGCATTACAGTTACATTTGAGAATCAAAAACATCGCTTTAACTCTGTCTGTGAAGCCCGAGAATTTTATTACAAGACTTTGAAGGCGGGACTTCCTGATTCATCCGGACCTGGAGAGAGACAAGGAGAAGGAGAAGACAAGCAGCGGGACACGTGGCCACAAGGCGGAGGGTGTTGCTTTCCTCTTCCGGAAGGGCAGAAGAGTAAAGAATAAAGACTTAGCGATGCTTTTAAAACTTCATGATTTCTGCCTGGTATAAAATGGAAAAGTTGTACATCGATGATGAGATATGGAGGCTGAAAGAAGCGCTGCTGATTGTGGACATATATTGTATATAAGATTTGTTTGAACTCTAACTCAAATTGCGCATGAATTATTTTCCTAGGCGAGGAGAGCGGAGATCGCGATCTTGAGTTGTGGTTTGGGACGAACGGAGTTGGGAGCTGCGTGGGAGATGGAAGGGTAGCGAAAGCTTAACTAGACTACTTGGGGCTAGAATGCAAGCTGATGTTTGTATGAATTGCTATTTCAATATAAGGTTAAGAAAGATTAGTCAGAGAGTCTCCAGGAAGGTGGAGTAAATATGTGAGGAGCAATGGACGCGGATAAAATATATATGTGGACATGGGTAAAGGCAGGGTGGAAGGTAAAAAATTTACATGTGGATGTGGGTAAGGACAGAATGGGAGGTGTTGGAAATGAAAAATGAAAGAAGTACTTGAGTTTAATGGTTTTATAGAAAGGTTTGGATATTTGGATAAAAAAGAGATAAATTAAAGGTCCGAATAGATAGATAAAGCAATGAGACCTTTAGTTGGAGAACCCCAATTGATTAACTTACCTGGCTCTAATAGAGTTTGAAACCCTGCAAGTAATAAAATAACTGAAATTTGGAATGAGGCACATTGTTTAAGATTTACAGAGGATGGGAAGCTGTGTTAATGTAGCGGGTTTATTGATCTTTCTTGTTTTTCTTTTTTTTTGTGTGTCTTTTTCTTTCTATTTTTTTCTTTTAATTTTAAAGTTAGTTGGTCTTATTACACTCCAGTGCTTGTTAAAGAACTATGCCGGGTATGGGACCTGGGAAGCCGTAAGGGGGTTAGGGAGGGGGGATTATAGGGTGGAGGGTGGAGGGTGGAAATACAGTTTCAATTCTTAGAACAATAAGAATGCACTTGTATACTGTTGCTCGCTTTTCTTTTCTTTTTTCTTTCATTTTCTAAAAAATAAACTGAATAGATTAATTGTAGGGATACACCAAAGTGAGGAGTAGAGGGAAAGAAGAGGGAGAAGTAAAGAGGGAGTGAGAGGAGAATGCAAGGAGGGTGAGATGGAGGGAGGGGGAGATGTCTGAGGGGGAAGGGAAGTAGAAGAGGGGAATGTTGGAGGGGAGAAATGAAAGTTGGAGGGGGAGAAGAAAGGGTGTATGGGGGATTGAAGTGTTATGTTGGTTTTTTATGGTGGATTTTTTTTCCCTTTTTTTTGTTTTTTTGTTACGCACAGTATATAAGTGATTGTATAAAATGAAAATGAAAATGAAATAAAAAATATGGTAATTGAAGAGCCCCCAGATCTGGAGTTGGCTGATGAGGCAGAACAGCTGAGTCCAGTGCCTGATGCGCGAATGCGAAGCAGGCAGAGGAGAGCAGTGGAAATCCATGGGCTGATCCATGGGAAGGAAGCTCCACTGCTGCTAGCGAAGCTCCACCGTAGCTCTGGGGATAAAAGGCAGGGGGCAGAGATGAATAGATGTGACAGAAAACTATTGATCTCTGGCCAGGTGGACTTGTTAGCCTGCAGTGAGAGAGAAACTTTTTTCTGGGGCTGCTGGCCCTCCTAATAAAGGAATCTTTTGAGTTAACTTCAGAGGGTATGTCGTGTTTGGGGAGTTGTGATAATTCATCTATACTGGAAAGAATAAGATGTTGAAATATAAGTATCTCCTTAACTTCCTTCCTGGTGAAGGAGTCTAGGTATACCTGTTAGAATTAGATTTGGATTGTTGTGTACCATATTTATAATAACATTTAAAAGGCAGGATGAAAATTAGGGAAGATACATAATGATAGGTTTAACTTTTATACAGCCATGCAATCGGATTGCTTAGTACTACTGGTGATGCAACTGGTTCTTATTTCTTTCCCTCTTTCCTTATTTCAACCTTGTCCTTTTGTGAAATTTGTTTAAATTTTTATATAAAGCTATGAATAACTCATGCGTGCAATGCTTATTGACTTGTGTTTTTCACTAACATTCATTGGCCCTTAGGTCAATAGACGTAAAGTTGATTTAATAAGTCAATATGCCTTATTTTAATTTAGATTAAGTTTTTGTCTGATTCAGCACTTTAGCTGTCTTTTTATAAATAAAAATCTCATGTCAATTTATTATTAAAATTTATGTCAAATATAAAATGTTTTCTGTAGGACTAGAAATCCCCTGTTGACTTATTATTTTTAAGCATTTCCAACCCAGTATTTTGAAAGTGACCTTCCTGTTTTTATTGTGCCCTTTTAGATGCTGCATCAGCTATTGCTCAAAAGGAATTCAACCATTAATTTGTACAGCTGGCTCCCGACAATAAGGGCACACTTTATTCTTATTTTATAGATCTTACAGTGCAGAAATATCAATGTATTGGACTTAGATAATAATTTTCATTTTTTATGTTATCTTTCTGGAATTGAAGTGTTAAAAAAACAATCACTTGTTGAACTTAAACTAAACCAGACTTCTAAATGTGCATTAAATGCAAAAAGATAATTTAATTCAGTTAGAGTGTGCTGCAGAATGTTTCTGACGATGAGATGAGTTCTCAATGGGAAAATATAGCTGTGGAGTTTCCATTTATGTGAAAATTGCTCTTTTACTGTGCAATCCCCTTGATAAGATTATTTTTTTCTGTCTTTTGATTTACTTTCTTATTAAGAGTTACATTCATAAATCTGTATTTTTCTTCTTAGGCATTGATTTTAAAGTAAAAACAATTTCATGTGATAATACAACTATGAAACTTCAAATATGGTAAGTTTTATAAGGAATATAATTAGCTTTGGTCTAATTCTTGATATATGCATCAGGATATATACACTTACAAGCCTAATGTGTATGCACATTGATTGACTATGCCAGTCAAGTCAATTTTTGACTCCTGGTGACTGCTTGGATGAGGCAGAATTCTTGGCAAAATTTGGAGAGTGATTTGCCATTGCCTCCTTCCTGGGCTGAGTAACTGGCCCAAAGCACGCAGGTGGCTTGTGCCTCAGAATGGGATTAGATCTCATGGTCTCCCAGATTATACCCTGGTACCTTAAACACAGCACTAGACTGGTTCTGATGTATTCAGAATAGGCCATAAACTGGGTGAAAAGAAACTTTATTTCATAGGGCAAAAGTCTTCAGATTAAGAATATTTTCTATAGCCAAGATTCCAGTATCTGCTCTGGAACAGTTTTCTCATGTAGAAGGCCTAAGATATATATCAAAGGAAAACCAACAGGATCATTCGAATTTCCACAAGTCAGTCCTGCTTCTACTTTTAATTCATAGATACTGTAATTGCACTGAGTACACGTGGCTCTTTGTCTACAGTTCTGCGGTGAAAAATAGTGCTAAATTATCTATTATAATTTATTTTAGGGATACAGCTGGCCAGGAAAGATTTCATACATTAACTACTAATTTTTTCCGAGGAGCACATGGATTTGTTCTTGTTTATGATATCACAGATGGAAAAAGCTTTCAAGGAATTTCACACTGGATGAAAGATATATATGAGGTAAGCTTCTGCTCTCCTGGCCTCTTTTCATCCCTCCCTTGAGTCTAGCTGGAGATTCCATCACAAGATTGAATCCATAAATGGCACATACAGCACAGGAAATCAAAGGAGCACAGCAGCTATTTTGAATATTTTCTCTTTATGGAGGCTAGGGGTGGAGGAATTGGTATTTTCCAGCATTAAATTGTTGTAAACAAAATCAGGGTCCCAACTTTAGTATGGTGCTCATTTATCTTCTATTTCAATTATGGAATCCTTACAGATAAAATTACTTAGCAGAATTTTACAATTATCCAGATATATAGCAGATGGTTGGAGTGCACAAAGTTGAAAGTTGAAAACAGAGATATTGGATAGCAATTGCCAATTATTGGCTGTACATAATTCCCCACACACATAAAATAAAAATAATTAAGTAAAAATAATTTTTCCCATTGGCTTGTCTATTTGTCTATATATCTTAATAAATTTCAATCTAGGTAAATACAGTGTATAGTTAGAAACAGTGTATAGTTTTAAAATTCTGTTCCCTTGGATTATCCCCTGAATATTTACTTTCCTTGGGTTATAAATAAGCAGTAATGGCTCCATGACAATATATTAAAGATGTAAACCTTCAACAAGAAATTAGATCCTAAATTGGTAGAATCAGAAAGTGGCTCATCTGTCTTTCCAACTAGGATGGCTTATTCTTTTTTGCTTACTCACTAAATATAAGAGGGAGTTTGCTAAATCAAAATTTCACTTGCTACTTTGGTAGTTTTACATGGTAAATTTAGTAACATTTTACTTAAAGAAACATACATAAACTTGTGGATCAAAAACAATAGCAAATATATTTTTTATTGTGGAATATGCTAATTTTTATAGAAAGAGTGACTTCCCAGATAGCACAGATTTATTTTACATTTCCATATTTCTTTCAGTTAAAAATAATATACCATGTTACAAAATTATGTGACATTAGATATTAGTAAACATCTGAATAAACCTAACATTGTCTTAAGAATAATAATAAAGGACAATTTGATTCTTATCTGGAAAAGTATTGATTAATATGCCGAGAAGCCAGAAACCTATTGTCTTTATACAATATTTTATTATTTCTAAATGTTTGCTAGCCTTGGCCTTTGGCTGTAAAGAATACTTTATCTACTACATTCTAACTTAATCATATTTACTGGTTTGATAGGCTTGTTTGCAAAAATATAAGAAAAGTCTATTGCATTTAGATTGGAGTCATTTAATCCATTCTTTATTATAAGAGTTAATTGGATATTTTCAAAAAGCCCACAATTAGGTATGATGTTAATAAACTTCATATGCTATTGCTACTTTGATATTATATTCACTGAAATGTTCCTGTAACAGTTAAAGTTCTCTTTAGCCAGCTTTGCTAATGGCTTGATAGCTAATTTTGTATGCTACTGTCTATCATATTATATATTATTTTATAAAGGTACTAAAACCAGCAATTCTTATTTTGTAGTGTTGAAATCCATGTATTAATTATTATGAAATAGAAGCACCTCCCCCAATTTGTTTCAAATTTACAATTTCATTAGGTGAACATGCATTTTAGATTTTAAAAAATTATAGTATTTTTGCCTTAATATTCTGCTCTAGCACTTAACCTGAGCTAAATATTAGGCCTTTTAGATGAGTCACTATAACCTGTCGAACTGCATGCTAATCTAACTGAAAGAAATGATGTATTTACAAAATTGCAATCTTCATGTTAGTAGCTTATGGCTTATGAAGCACTTTATGCATCTTAGGGAGCCCTCTTAAGGACACTTCAATTTCTTGCTATTCCTTTTTAATAGCAAGAATTAATCTCCTTCAAGCAATTAAAATGTATTTTGTAGTACAAAGTACATGTTCCTGTTCTATGCATGAGGTATACAAAAGTGCTGTTGTGTCTTCTTTTTTTTTTGTATTATGTGTATTGTTTGGATGTGAACAATATCTGTAGTTATTTTTATTGGGCAAAATATGTTTTTCTAATGCTCTTTGCTCCTAAGCAAAATTAATTCCTTGCCTCCTAATTAAGTGGCTATGTGTAAACTTTAATCCACCAGGTGATTTCGAATGATTAACAATTAAGGAATAAAACATTTATTTGAAAAGTAGAAAAAGGATAAAATGAGGTTAAAAAGCAGATAAGCAAAGAAAACCGTGGTTTCTTCAGTTCCACTACCAGTAATAATTTCAAGCAGCTGTTAGTGTTTGTGTCAAATCACATCTCACTGCATGTTAATTGCAAAGATATGTTAAATAGCAGATCTGCTTAGGCTCCCAGATTTTTTAGATAATCCAGAGCAAGGCTGCCCTTGTATTGAGTCTCTATGTAATCAATTACTTTGGTATGCTAATGTGGAAAACTACTATTGAACTACTCCTCCTAGTGGCTGATAAAAAACATAATGCTGCTCATAAGGAATCCAGAATATGAATTAATTGTTCTTAGTTTTTAGAGCTGAAAAATCAGACTCAAGTTCTCCTATAATAAAGAAGCTATCTGCTCTTGATTTAAGGAATAAATGGGAAAAGAAGCCAAATTAAATTCTTGATTTCTCAAAGCAATGTTGATTATCTGAATTGGGCAAATAGTACCACAAGGAAGGAATCTGTGTTAAGATTTTAATTTAAAGTAATATGTAAATGTATTTTTGCAGAAATTTTTTAAATGTATTTTCTGATATGACTGCTTTAATTCAATATTGAATAAAGATACACATATCTGAAAAGTAGAGAAGAATTTTATAGTTTGTTTTTAAATGTAAGAATTTTAGTCAGTTTTTAGAAAGCAAATAAAATTAAATCTTTTCTAATTAATACAAATTATTATATGATATACTTATCTATTCACAATTCTGTATTTTAGGAATGTAATATAATTTTATGTAGGGGAGCTATTGACTTTAATGAGTAAAGCTCCAGTGCCTATTGGGGAAAAAAAATCAACATTTTGGTCCACCACAGGTTAGATTGACTCATTATTTTAAGCCTGTACTCTGATAATGAGGTTATTTCATTTTAGAAACTGCATTATATTGAACATCAGCTGCATTTATGAAATGAGATTAGTTGAGTAAATTTGAAAAGATGAAATGGCAGACCTTAATAAATCTTATCTAGTGCTCTGCTGCTAAAACTGAGCAATACAGTTATGATGAGTAGGTATGCGGGATACTAATAACTCTATTGACTGTCATGAATAATAATGCTGTTCCTTTGCATATTTTCTGTGTGTTGGGGCGATATTTCTGTTTTACGCTAAAATATATGAGATCACTGTACTCAAGTAACTTAACAGATGCAAAGCAAGTGGTCTTCTTGTTTTATTCTATTTACATGTCTTTCTTTTTGTTAAGAGTTAATTAGTTTAACTTTCCTGGCTTTAGCATAATTCTATTTAAAACTTATAGGGTGAGTGTGATTTCTATAGACTTTTTAAGGCTAATCTGACCACTTCAATTCTTGGAATCCTTGGGTGGGAACTGAGATCTATAAATGTTGAAATGAAGTAGAAAAGTTCCATACTTTGATACATTGCATATAAATTTCCAAGTTCATATTGTATTGAGTAATAGGTGGCTTGTTTTAAAAATATTTCATGCATAATTGCAATTTGTGACTATTTTTAATAGCTATCTGGCTTGGCTCAAGTTTTCCTAAACATTTGTAGAAATGTTGTGCAGTTCTTAACATATGTGCAATGCCAGAATGAGCTAAGAAGTGGACAGTTCCCTTATAATAATTAACTTGGAAGCAAATAAGGAATGAGATGATTCATTTGTTCAGTTTCATTCATTGAATATTTGTTCTCTTGATTGGTTGATGTTTTCCTCAGGTTTACATTTTTTGTCTATTTGGGTGTAATAAGTTTTTACTTTTCAGATAGAGAAAATGTATATTGTAAGACTAGGCAAAAGAATACTACAACTATATTTCAATTTATTCATACTCATATTCTGTCTATTTATAGAAAGTAGGTGAAAATACAGACATAATACTGCTGGGTAACAAGTGTGATAAGGAGGCAGAACGTATAATTTCAAAAAACAAAGGAGAAAAGGTAGGCATGTATTATAAGTGATTGCCTTGTTGCTTAAATGTTTTAGGGTACATTTTAAAAATATATTCATGCATTATGACCATAAATGCAGTTGTTTACTATCGCAGAATAGCAGCCTGTTTCAATACTAAAGGACAATATAGCAAAGAATTATTTCCAATACTCCTTCTGCAAAAATAAACCAGTAGCAAAAATGCTTAGAAATTAAATCTAAAACTTCTATTTTTCTTAATTTCATCCAATTTTTAAAAATATTATAAAACACTGCATTTAAAATATTATGGGTAGAGTTATAGAGTGGAATCCAAGGGTGTAAGGGTGGGCTTCTATTCACAGGATTATACTTTTCTTGTTGCCTTTAGTTGTCCCTGATATGGATTCAAAATTTGCTTTAACACTGTCTTCCAACTGAATGCTCCAATGACCTATTAGCAACGGAAGCTATTATTAACAACAGAAAGAGTACATTTAATTTCAATAGTTTTTTAAAAACTCTTCTTAAATTTTTAACAAGATAAAAACAATACAATTTTAGACAATAGGAAAAATAAAGAAAAATAATAAACAGACAAAGGAAAAAATATTTAAGAAATGACATACAATTTTCTTCACAGTGAGTACAGTATAGATGCATTTATATTTTGTCCGCTCTAAGGTTAAATCATAATTGGATTTCATTATAAATTAGAAAGTATGAGACAAGTCAATTCATTTAAAATTTGTTAGAGATTTTGAAAAAAAAAACCCATGAGCTGCTTGCTAAGATTTATTTTATGCCCTACAATCTTACAAAAAAAAAAAGTTAAATAGAAAATAGAACACTTTCAGAAATTATTTTATTTCTGTCTTCTTCCACTCTCTACATATTTAATATTTTAAAATAATATCTCCCTTGAATATTTCACCCTGGATGCAAAAGGGAACGAGTTCATTTGTGGCTCTCAGAATTCCTTCCGACTCGGTTGTCAAAAATCAGTATTCCTGAATTTTATAACTTCTCAAATGAATATAAAAAGAGAAAGTGGCCCAAACAATCATCCAATAGACATACCCCAGGAAAAAAAACACCTTCATACTATAGATTGAATTTGGTATGACAGGTATTTCAAGTAGCATTCAAGAAAATTACAGAAGTTCTTTTTTAAGTATTTGTGACAACACAGCTATGGTAAAAATTATCATAATAAATGATCACAAGGTGGCAGTGTTGAGATATCTCATTCGTTCACTTTAAGTATTTCAGCTCATTTTCCAATTTTCTATGACTACCCTACAATTGTTAGCTTACTAGTGGAACAAAATCCATGGTTTCCTTTCCTTAATCTGCCTCTTGCCTCAGTTTCCTTTATGTTCTGAATTGCCTCTTAAATGAAACTTATCTGGATTCATGCAGTACACTGAACCATAAACTCATCACATGGACTGACTTCACATAACATGCTGGGTTGAAACCTAGTTGTTAGTGTGCAAACCCAAGACACTTTCTTTTCTCATTCACACAACACTTTCTACGTTTCTTTTAATGCAAGTTTCATAGCAGGAAAAGGACTTTCACTTGGGCGAGGTTGTAGAAATCTTCCTGTTATCCATGTTTTAATTTGCTTCCCTTAGATTTGCTTTTGCTGGCACAAGTGAGTCTTTATTATTATTCCAAACAATCAATTATAGAAACTAGAGGAAGGCAATAATTACAGGTGTTCAAAATAGCTATAAATTCTCTGCTTTCCCCATGGAAATAAAATAAAAATAAAGATATTTGCCATGGAGCTATACTGAATTCAGGTGACTCAATGATATTTGCTACTCAAAAAAGCAGTTGTCCCCCCCCCCCAACTTTCCTATTTTTTCCAAAATGTCTCCTATAGAAGCTGCATTTGAAATGTAGGGGTTCCCATATGGTGGCTTGTAGAATAAACATCTGAAATCATGTTATTTAGTTACTTTTGCTGACTCACTGATGGCTGGCGGGGTGGGGTTTATCTACAGAGAAGCATTAACAGGGATTATGAGAACTATCTATAGCAGTGATGGCGAAACTTTTTGGCACCAAGTGCCAAAAAGGGAGTGTGTGTGTGTGTGTGTGTGTGTGTGTGTGTGTGCTCGTCTGGGATGCGACCCTGAAGAGGAGCTGCCCAATGGGCATGTGTGCACTGGAAAATGAACTTCCGGTTTCCAGAACGTGCGTGTGCACCGGCCAGCTAGTCTTCTGGTTACTGGCGTGTATGACAATCAGCTGGTTGTTGCGCATGCTCATGCTGGAAAACAGAAGACCAGCTCTTCCGGTTTCTGGCACTGCTGCATGCACTGAGGCCAGCTGATTGTAACATGCATATACACGCCAGAAACCTGGAAGAGGGACAGGCAATGCCGCTCATGCTATGTGACATGGCTTCATGTGCCACTTCGGGCATACGTGCCATAGGTTCGCTCTCACAGATCTATAGGATTACTATCAACTGAAAACATACTATTAAAGTTTAACATACTTTGGAATGTAGTATAAATTATTTTTAATTCTGTAGGTTTATCTGGTTCCGTTCAGTCTGGCAAAGATACTTCACATCATTTACTATCTGATCTTTTTACTGGGTATCTCAACAACTAAACATGATTATGGTTGCATTGAAAACATATGCTGCACCATATGCTCCACTATGATGTCTATTTTCATCACTTTTAATGTAAAGTATCTGCTGGTTATAAGCAACAAATGTACCATCTTCGAGAATATCAACCTTTATGTACTACAGATTTGAACCTAATAACTTTTATTGTGGCCCCAGGAACCAGCTAGACCCAAAGTAGCAGCTCCAGTATTATTCAGAGAGAAGAAAGATGGCTCCTTTTGTCTCTGTGTGAACTTTAAAAATCTTAACTGCATTTCTGCCCAAAATCTCTACCTTTACCACTGATGAAGGACATGCTAGCGCAACTAGGGAAGGGGAAGCTCTTCACTAAATTGGACCTGCGGGAAGCATACTATCGGGTCAGAATTAAAGAGGGAGACGAGTGGAAAACTGCATTCAATTGCCCTCTTGGTTGTTTTCAATTTTGAGTTATGCCGTTTGGACTCCAGGGGGCACCAGCGGTCTTCTTGTGCGCATGTGCAAACTGTGGATGGCTGCCGTTTCTTCCCCGCTCCGACTAGGTAGGCGAAAAGACACTAAAAATACCACCGAACCTAGCCAGAATCCATGTGGGAAGGAGCCCCAATGGTAGAGGGTGATCCAGGGGACACGAGCAGGCGGTTATTGGGGGGTTGCCGTTTTTCGAGCGGCTCCCAGTCCATGCGACCGCCCTCGGTAGTCCTCCTACCATCTGGCTGTAAAGGAATGGCGGCATGCTGATGGCACCGTTTCCCGGCAGTTTTCAATGGCCCCAGCGTCCTTCGACCTCGCTGTTTGACTCCTCGACTGGGGGAAGCCTTGAACTTAGACTCGCAGCAGACTACCGTGCCAGAGAGGGGGTGGCTGATCCGGGATGGCACTGAAGAGATCTGGCAGCTGGCCTTGCTTGCCTTGCTTGCCGCCGCCGCGTTCCTCCCAGGTGCCCCCCCCCCATCGCTTTATCAGCTTGCGACGTTTCAGACATCTTCTGGCTTTTTCCAGACATCTGGCTTTGTTTTTTGCGATTGAGAGGAGCCTGGAGGAGCCCTTGGACTTATGCCAGTTTGTTTTGCTTCCGGCAGTGTTAACGAGGCTGGCGCCTTACAACTCTATTCCCCGGGCGGGAGACCCAGTAGTCCCCTGGACTGGACTGAACAGGGGACTATCGTGTCAGGGAGGGGGTAGCGGCCTCGGATGGCACCAAAGGGGACCGTTCGGCAGGCTTTGTTGTCGCCGTTACGCCTCCCCCAGGCGCCCCCCCTCTCCTGTATTACCTCAATGATTATGGAGTCTCCTTCCCTCTTTTACCATCTTTACCATCTGGCTCTTTTTGTTTACTTTGTTTACGAACTTGGACTTGGACTCTCAGACCTCCAGAGCTACGTCCCTGCTCCTTTTGTTGCGACTACGGCTGCCCACCACTGCCCCAAAAATATTATTCCAACTATCAGGGACATTACTCCATCATACCTTTGGACTTTGCCCTCTTTACTGGACTCTGCGGAGGAGAAGACTAAGAACATTAAGACCTCCTCTCTCATATTAGTACAAGCCTTGAACAAATTTTTGCACAGTTGTGCAACTTTTTAATTTGTATGGTGAGTGTATGGGATATGCATGCGATTGAGTGAATGATCCCACTTTTTATTAACCTATTATCATTGTATTCTGTGTTTTTAATTACTACGTGGGGACTGTTTGGGTGAACGAATGAGTGTATTTGATTCGGAGGGCCTGTCGAGGAACGCGGGGGCCATAGGGGTGGTTGGTGGAATTACGGACACGGGAGTGGGCCAGAGCATTACGGTCTTAACAGGGAGGGGCAGATATGGCGGGGACTTTAGGACTGGCCATTACCGGGGAAGGAGGGCTCGCTACGTTACAGAGATCCCTCCTTCCGGCCCTATGAGTCCCACTCCAAGGCCAGATGGCGCGAGTAATCAGGACCCTGGTCTCAGGCTGTTGTCGCTAAATGCCAGGTCTGTAGTTCATAAAGCTCCTCTCGTTCGGGACTTAATTTTAGACGAGAGGGCAGACCTGGCATGTATTACTGAAACCTAGCTGGGCCCGGAGGGAGGAGTCCCCCTCGTAGAGATGTGCCCAGAGGGCTTTCAGGTGCTCCATCAGCCGTGAGCTCAGGGAAGGGGTGGGGGTGTGGCCATTGTTATCCGAGAGTCTCTAGTACCTCGTAGGATCCCTGCTCAGGAGCTTGTCGGGTGTGAGTCTCTGCTGGTGAAGTTGGACCTCAAGGGTCAAGTGGGCTTGCTGTTAACGTACCTGCCTCCCAACAGCGTTGCAGCAGCCCTCCCCTCGCTCCTCGAGTCGGTAGCCGAGCTGGCAATTGAATTCCCCAGGCTTATGGTTCTGGGGGATTTCAATTTGCCTTCGCTCGGCGAACACTCTGATGGAGCGCAGGAGTTCATGGCTTCCATGACAGCCATGGGCTTGACCCAAGTAATTCAGGGCCCAACCCACTCGGCGGGTCACATGCTCAACCTTGTATTTCTCTCGGAGCAGTGGACTTGTGATCTTGGTCTGAGGGGTAGTGAGATCGTACCCCTGTCGTGGTCAGACCACTGCCTACTGAGGCTTGACTTTTGGAGACCAAACCCCCACTGTAGGGAGGAGGAACCGACCAGGTGGTTCCGCCCCAGGCGACTTATGGACCCGTCGGGTTTTCAGACGGAGCTTGGGGTCATTCCTGATACTCTCGCCCGCAGTCCGGCGGAGACTCTGGTTGCTGCTTGGAATTCAGCAGCGACAGGGGCTCTTGACCGGATTGCGCCTTTACGGCCGCTCCGAGGCAGTGGATCCAGGAGGGCTCCTTGGTTTACTGAGGAACTCCGGGAGATGAAGCGCCGAAAGAGACGCCTAGAGCACTGATGGAGATCCAGAAAATCCGAGTCGGACCGAGCACTTTTAACATCTAGCATCAGAGCCTACATCCGGGCAATTAGGACGTCAAAAAGAACATATATTGCCTCTCTGATTGCTTCCGCTGAGTCGCGCCCAGCCGCCTTGTTCAGGATAACCTGTTCCCTCCTAAACAGGAGGGATACGAGCGATCCTTTGCAGGGCAGAGCTGAGGACTACGTCCAATTCCTCGCGGATAAAGTTGCTCGGTTTCGGACGGACCTGGACTCCAATCCCGCAGTACCAGCTGAGGCACCAAGGGATAATCTGGTAGAACATCACTGGATTGATTTTCAAGCTGTTACCCCTGAGGACGTGGACAAGGCCATGAGAGCTGTAAGTGCCTCCACATGTGTACTGGACCCGTACCCCTCCTGGCTGGTTGTTAACAGCAGGGAGGCGACATGGGGCTGGATCCAGGCGGTTGTTGCCGCCTCCCTTCGGGAGGGGGTCTTTCCCCACGCATTAAAGGCGGCGGTGGTGAGACCCCTCCTGAAGAAACCATCTTTGGATCCAGCCGTCCTAAACAACTATCGTCCAGTCTCCAACCTCCCCTTTGTGGGGAAGGTTGTTGAGAAGGTGGTGGCCTTTCAGCTCCAGCGGTCCTTGGAGGAAACCAGTTATCTAGATCCCTTCCAGTCTGGTTTCAGGCCTGGCTACAGCACGGAAGCCGCTTTGGTCGCGTTGATCGATGATCTCTGGAGAGCCAGGGATGGAGGTCATGCCTCCATCCTAGTACTCCTTGACCTCTCTGCGGCTTTCGATACCATCGACCATGGTATCCTTCTGCGACGACTGCGGGAGGTGGGGATGGGAGGCACTGTTTTACGGTGGTTCTCCTCTTACCTCTCGGGCAGGTCGCAGTCGGTGTTAGTTGGAGGGCAGAGATCGACCCCTAGGACCCTAACGTAGGGTGCCGCAGGGTTCGGTCCTGTCCCCCCTCCTCTTTTTTTTTTTAATATATATATTTTATTATGTTTTTATTCTATACAATCACATATTTACTGTGCTTAATCAGGGCATATAACATTGAATAATAAACACGGCCCTCACTTATATAGAAAATGCCCCCTACAATACAAAACCAATATACCACCTTGGCCCACCATACACCCTCTTTCAACCCCCTCCAACTTTCATTCTTCCTTCTCACACACCCCTCTACGCCTACTTCCCCTCCCCTTCTTTCTAACCCTAACCCTATCACTCCCTCTAATCCATTCCCTCCCTCCCTTCTCCTCCTCCTCTCTCTCACCCTCTCCACCCTCCTTCTTCTTTCACTCGACTCTTTCCTTCGGTATATTTCTATTACCTTCCAGTATATTCGGTTTGTTCTGTTTTCGCACTAACATTAAAAAGCCACAGTATACAAATGCAATCATGGAATTTAACACATATTGTATTTCCCCCCTCCCCCCTCCCCCTAAATCCCCACCTCCCTTCCCTCCCCCCGACTTCCCAAAGACCATACGTGGTATAACTTTTGGACAATCACAGTCTAAAATATCTCTACATTGAGCTCAGCTTCTTACTGTTACCCAAATTTTAAACAATTTAAATTGTTACTGATACTAAGCATAAGCTATCTGGAGTTTCTTAGTCCCATATTTACTTTTTATGTAATCAATCCATTTTTTCCAGTCTCGTTTATATCTCTCGTTTGAATGTTCTTTGATATGCTGAAATTTTGGCCATTTCGGCTAAGTTCATAACTTTCAAAGTCCATTCTTGAATTGTAGGTAAATCTTTCTTCTTCCAGTACTGCGCCACCAAGAGTCTTGCTGCCGTTATTAAGTACAGAACCAAATTAGTCTCTAGTGCTGTAAAGTCAATACATATACCCAGTAAAAACAACTGGGGGGTGAATTTTATCCTTTTTTTGAAGATGTTTTGCAGGATCCACCATATTTTTATCCAAAATGCCTTGACATTACGACATGTCCACCATATATGAAAATATGTAGCATCAAAAGAACCACATCTCCAACATTTAGGTTGAACATTTGGATACATAGAGGCAAGCTTTTTAGGATCTAGGTGCCATCTATAAAACATCTTATAAAAATTTTCTCTCAAGTTTTGTGCTTGTGTAAATTTCACATTTCTTACCCAGATTCTTTCTCATGTTTCAAGCATTATTGGTTCCTCAATATTCTGAGCCCATTTTATCATACAATCCTTAATCAGTTCCGTTTCAGAATCCATCTGTATTAGTACATTATATATCCTCTTTATATGCATTGAGCTTTGATCTCTTATTTGTTTAAACAAATTATCCTCAACTTTTACAAAGCCAATTTTTGATCTGTTTTCCCACCTAGCCTGTAGTTGACCATACTGAAACCACGTTTGAAATACCTTCTCTTCTTTAAGTACCTCTAAAGATTTTAGTTGCAACACCCCTCTTTCTGAAATAAGAAGTTGTCTATAGGTGGTTCTATCGTGTTTTTGTTCTACGTTCATATTTCAATTGCATGTCTAGGAATTGCCCACATGGGCAATTTATCATTTAATTTATGTTGATATTTTTTCCAAACCCGCAATAAAGCATTTCTTAAGATATGATTTTTAAATTTCTTATCCATTTTTTTGTTAAATAACAGGTAAGCATGCCAACCATATAACAAGTCATATCCCTCGATATTCAAAATTCTGTCATTAGTTAGATGAGTCCAGTCACTAATTGCAGATAATGCCACTGCATCGTAGTATAATTTTAAGTTAGGTAATTTCAATCCTCCTCTTTTCACGTGCATCTTGCATTATTTTCATCTTTACCCTCGGCTTCTTTCCTGCCCACACAAATTTGTTGATACCCTTCTGCCATTCTGAAAGATTCGCATCTCTTTTAAGTATTGGTAACATTTGAAAAAGAAATAAAAATTTTGGTAAAATGTTCATTTTTACTGCCGCTATTCTACCCATTAAGGACAAATGCAGTTTCTCCCACCTTTTCAACTCCAACTGTATACTATGCCAAAGTGATTCATAATTATGCTTATATAATTTCCCATTTGAGATTAAAATATTAACTCCAAGATATTTAACTTTTTTAACTACCTCACATCTTAGCATCGCCCCCAGTTCTTCCTTCTGTTTGATAGTCATATTTATAGCTAATATTTTGGTTTTTCCTAGATTTATTTTAAATCCCGAGACTTGACCATATTGATTGATCGTGTTCAATAAGACCCTACTAGATTCCTGCAGTTGTTCCAATATTATGACCAGATCATCCGCAAATGCGCGGACTCTGTATTCTTGCTGTCTAATCTTAATCCCTTTTAGACCGCCCAAGCCCCGTATCTTATTCAACAGTATTTCCAAAGTTATAATAAACAATAATGGGGACAGAGGACAGCCCTGTCTTGTACCTTTTTCAATTTGAAAGGAGTCTGTCAGACTTCCATTGACAATGATCTGGGCTGTTTGCTGCTGATATATTGCCCCAATTGACCGTAAAAAGCCATCTCCTATCTGCATTTTTTGCAATGTCTTCAGCAGGAATTGCCAATTAACTCGATCAAAGGCTTTCTCCGCATCCAAAATATGAAATGCGGCCGGGATTTGATTGTTCTTTCCCAGGTATTCTAAAGCGTTAATAATTAATCTAACGTTGTTCTTCATCTGTCTGCCCTGTATAAAACCAGTTTGATCGGTATGTATCAATTGTTGAATTACCACCATTAGCCTATTTGCTAATATTTTAGTAAATAGTTTATAATCTACATTGAGTAATGAAATAGGTCTATATTTTTGGCTGGGTAAGGTCTTGGTCTTCTTTGGGTATCAACGATATGAAACGCAGTCTTCCACGAAGGGGGGCACTTTCCCTCCCGATTGAATTTTATTGAATAGTTCTCTGAGGGGTTTCTACCATTTCTAACTGTAAATTTTTATAATAAACAGCTGTTAAACCATCTGTGCCTGGTGCTTTCCCTAACTTTAATTGTTTAATTGCCTGCAGAATTTCCCCAGAGGTTATTGGTTGATTCAGCTTATGCCTATGTTCTTCTCTAACTAGGGGGATTTTCTCTTTATCTAGGTATTTGTCCTATGTCTACGTCCTTAATTTTATCCCCTTGATACACTCTGTAAAAAAATTCCCGAAATACCTTTTGGATCTCTTCCTGTTGAAACACTTCCTTCCCTCTGTAGCACAATTTGGATACATTTCGAGCTTTCCTTTTTTTCTAATCTGATAAGCCAACCACCTACCGGGTTTATTTGCGTTGCAGAAAGTATTATGTTTAGCATATAATAAACTGGTGGCTACCTGGTCAGAGATCAGCATATCAAACTGGATTTTACTATAGAAATTGTTTTCTTAATCTTTGTATCTCCTGGATTCAATGTTAATTCTGACTCTTTCCCTTTAATTTCCTCTTCCAATTCTTTTCGTTTTTGCCCTTGTTGTGTCTATGTATTTTGTTTATATTCATTAATACTCCTCTCATATACGCTTTGCTTGCATCCCATACATATTCCATAGATGTACCCTTATTCATATTAAGAACAAAATATTCCGATAGCAATTTTTACAGTCATTAACATACTTTTCATATCTAAATAAGTTTTCATTCAACCTCCAGGACCTTCTTGCCTGGGCTAATACCCTTCCCAATTCCATCCAGACTGGATTATGATCTGAAAGAACTCTCGCCATAATCTTTGTCTTCTTCACCCTGCAAGTAAATCATTTGTAATTAGTATAAAATCAATCCTTGAAAGAGATTGATGTCGTTGGAAAAAAAAGGTAAAGTCATATTCTTCTGCATGCCTCTCGCGCCAAGCGGCTCGCAATTCAAAGTCGTCCAGCATGTCAAAAAGGGTTTGGGTAGCTTAGCTCGGAATTTGGTGTTCGGGCGAGATGTCTTCTTATCTCTTTTGGTGTCGATCACGCCATTCCAGTCACCCAATATTATACAAGACTCAAAGTCCCACTGTACTAATTTAGCATGGAGATTTCTATAAAATCCATCTTGTTGTTGATTAGGAGCATAAATTCCCAAAAGTAACGTCTTTTTCCCTTCTAAGATTAAATCTAATGCAATATATCTTCCAAAGGGATCTGCTTCAATTAGCTCAGCTTTAATGTCTTTTCTTAAGTATACTACTATGCCGTTTTTCTTTTCCATGGCTGAGGTCGCAAAATGTTGGCCCAGTTTGGGGTTAAACAAATATTTTTGATCGGTTGATTTGATATGAGTTTCTTGCAAACAAATTATGTCATTCTTAAACTGTTTGAGATAATGAAATATTTTCTTTCTTTTCTGTGGAGAGTTCAGTCCGTTAACATTCCATGTCAAAATCTTAGTTGTCATTTTTGGTTGCCTGAAGCTTTTTTAGAGCCTCCCGCAAGGCCTGTCTCACCTTTGGTTTGGCTCCTCCCACAGCTTCTGAGCTTGTTGCTGTAGCTCCTTGATCAATGGCCAACGATTCTTGAGATTGTTGCATAGTAGCTTGTTTATCCATTTGTCTGGTGGTCATACGGTTGGGTCTTTTTTCCTTGACTCCTTGCCCTTCCGGGAGAGGGAGATGATACATTTTATCTGATGGTTGTGTGGTTTGCTGTTTATCTTGTTCGTCTCGTGGTTTTTCCCCATATCCCGAAGATTCAGGGTATCCCATCTTCAGAATCTTATGATAGAAATCACGAGCTTTCCATACCGAACTGAGACGATATCTTTGTTTGTCCATTGTAACTGTAATACCGAATGGGGCATCCCATCTGTACTGTATCTGACGCTTTCTGAGCTCTTCCACCAGAAAAGCATAATCTCTTCTGGCTCTTAGCATTTGAGGTGGTATTTCTTTCAAAACAATCAGATCCTGTCCACCAATTTGAAGCTTAGTATTATAGGACTCTTGTAATATCATATTTCTAGATTCTCTTGTAACAAAGTATATTACCACATCTCGGGGGAGTTGCCTTTGTTTTGCCGCCCACGAGTTAACACGAAAAGTCTTGTCAATCTGCCAATCAAAATTGGATCCCGGTTTTCCCACCAGACGGTCAAAAGCTTCAGAAAACATTTGCTTTAAGTTCTCCTGCTTTTCTTCACACAGCCCCCTCACTCTTAATGCAAGCTCCATCTGCTTATACTGTATCATAATAATTTGTTTTTCAGCATTATCAATTTTTTGTTCCACCACTTCAGTTTTGGATATCAGGTTAGTTTTAGCTTCATTGAGAATTTCTAAGTTATCTTCCATTCCAGAAATATATTCTGTGATCACATTCACAATTCCCATCATATCATCATTCATTTTAGTGACCCTAGTATCGAATTTGTCATATAGAACTTCCATCTCGTTCCTTATTTCATCTTTGAACTCTCTAAGCATTTCTAGATTCTGTTCTCTGATTCTCCTAAACATTTCTAAGTTCTGTTCTCTGGATTCTTTGAACATTTCCAAGAAAAATTCTTTTGTTAGTACGTCTCCACTAGGGGGCATAGAGGGTGGGGGCTGCAACTTTGTACCAGGTATGGGAGACGTTTTAGGAGGTAATTTCACGGAGGTTGATTTGGATGCCATTATATTTTGGTTTTAATTATTGATTCTAAATTGCTAATCCACTGTGCTGTTTGGAGAAAAAGAAATTCCCCCCCCTTTTTTTTTACAAAGGGTTTTACGGAGGGTTTCAAAAGAGAAAGTCCGTTTGGAATGTTTGGAATGTCTCTATATCAACAACAAGAGTCTTGAAGGCTTCGAGGGAGTAGGTCTAATTAAATTATAAAAAGTTATTCCTTTGATTCTCAACCCGGACAAGACCGAGTGGCTGTTGTGTTTCCCTCCCAACAATTTGGCTAATGTTCCAACACTTAGGCTGGGGGGTCAAATTTTATACCCTCAGATAGGGTCCGCAACTTAGGAGTCCTCCTGGATCCACAGCTGACTTTTGACCACCAGTTGTCAGCTGTGACCAGGGGGGCATTTGCCCAGGTTCGCCTGGTCCGCCAGTTGCGGCCCTACCTAAACCGGGAGGCTCTCGCAACAGTCACTCGAGCCCTTGTGATCTCTAGGCTGGAATATTGCAATGGGCTCTACATGGGGTTGCCCTTGAAGTGCATCCGGCGACTGCAGTTAGTCCAGAATGCAGCCGCGCGAGTGATAGTGGGCGCACTGCGGTTCGCCCACGTTACACCTATCCTCCGCGAGCTGCACTGGCTACCTGTCGGTCTCCGGGTGCACTTCAGGGTACTGATGACCACTTTTAAAGCACTCCATGGTAGTGGATCTGGGTACTTGAGAGACCGCCTTCTGCCGATTACCTCCCTCCGACCGATTAGATCGCACAGACTGGGCCTCCTCCGAATCCCATCCGCCAGTCAATGTCGACTGGCGACTACACGGAGGAGAGCCTTTCTGTTGCAGCTCCGACCCTGTGGAACGATCTCCCCGTCGAGATCCGCACCCTCACCACCATCCAGACCTTTCGCGCAGCCCTCAAGACCTGGCTCTCCCATCAGGCCTGGGGATAGGTTCCCAATTTACCCCGCCCGAGTGTTGACTGTGGAATGAAAGTTGTGTTTTTATTATTTTTCTTTTGTTCACATTTTGTTTGTTTTTTGATATTGCACCCCCTTCCCCGTGATTGTAAGCCGCCCTGAGTCCCCTCAGGGAAAAGGGCAGCCTATAAATCTTAATAAATGACTAAAAAAAATGACTACCAGGAAGCCGGAGATAACAAATGCAAAAGCTGTAAGCGCCATTTTGAAGACAATTAAACAAAAGAGATTTTTATAACATTGAAGCTGGTATTTCAGATAGAGAAAAATTTTAAAGTTCACAAGTTTGGTCTTTGCTCGTATTGATTTTCAATAGTCTGTTTTCTAAAGATTGTCCTAAGGGGGGGGGGTTCCTGTCTTGTGCTGTAGATAACAGCTGAGAAGTTCGGGTCGGAGTTGAATGACTCAGCTTTGGGTTGATCGTCCCCCTCCGTTCACAGCCCAAAAAGAAACAAACTGTGAACTTCAAAGAAGATTCTTACCAGCTGAGATTCCTCACTGCTTTTTTCTTGTCTGAAAAAAAGAGTTATCTTCTTGATATTGAGTAGATAACGAACCAGAACTCTGGGGGCAGCTCAGTTAAGCTGCCAACGGCGACAGGCCCCTCCCCGGAAGCCCCCCCTCCTCTTTAATATCTACATGAAACCGCTGGGTGAGATCATTCGACGGCACGGGATAAAATACCACCAGTATGCGGACGATACACAGCTGTATCTGTCCGCCCTGTGCCAACTCAATGAAGCAATGGACGTGATGAGCCAGGGCCTGGAGGCTGTTAGGGACTGGATGGGGGTTAACAAGCTTGTTCTCAATCCAGATAAGACCGAGTGGCTGCTGTGCTTCCCTCCCACTAATTGGCCAAGTGTTCCATCTCTCAGGCTGGGGGATCAAATTGTACGCCCCTCAGATAGGGTCCGCAACTTGGGAGTCCTCCTGGACCCACAGCTGACTTTTGAACACCATTTGTCAGCTGTGACCATGGGGGCATTTGCCCAGGTTCACCTGGTACACCAGTTGCGTCCCTACCTGAACCGGGAGGCTCTCACAACAGTCACTCGTGCCCTTGTGATCTCTAGGCTGGATTACTGCAACGTGCTCTACATGGGGCTGCCCTTGAAGAGTATTCGGCGACTTCAGCTTGTCCAGAATGCAGCCGCGCGAGCGATCGTGGGTGCGCCTCATTTCACCACGTAACACCTGTCCTCCGCGAGCTGCACTGGCTGCCTGTTGATCTCCGGATTCGCTTCAAGGTGCTAGTTGTCACCTACAAAGCCCTTCATGGTATTGGATCTGGATACTTGAGAGACCGCCTGCTGCCAATTACCTCCACTAGACCAATAAGATCCCACAGACTAGGCCTCCTCCGAATTCCATCAGCCACCCAGTGCCGACTGGCGACTACCCGGAGGAGGGCCTTCTCTGTGGCTGCTCTGACCCTGTGGAACGAACTCCCCGTGGAGATTCGTACCCTCACCACCCTCCAGGCCTTCTGCACAGCCCTTAAAACCTGGCTGTTCCGACAGGCTTGGGGCTAAAGACTTGCAGCCCCACTCCGAATGGTATGATTGTTGTGTTTTTAGCTGTGTATGGTCTTTTTGTTCTGTAACTTTGTTTGTTTTCCCCCCTCCCTTGAATTGTGAGCTGCCCTGAGTCCCCTCAGGGAAAAGGGCGGCATACAAATAAAGTAAATTCAAATAAATTCAAATTCAAGTTTTACATGACCATCTTTACAAAGGCGTGATGGTCTATCTAGATGATATCCTTATTTACATGGAAACACATGAAGAACACGTGAAACTTGTTCGCACAGTGCTCAAAAAACTCCGTGCAGCAGAACTGTATGCCAAATTATCTAAGTGCGAATTTCATCAGGAAAAGGTAGATTACCTAGGCTATCGAATCTCCCGCAAAGGGATAGAGATGGACCCGGCAAAGGTTAAAGCAGTCACCGAATGGGAAGCCCCCCACACACGTAAACAGTTGCAGAGCTTCTTAGGGTTTGCCAACTTCTATCGTCAATTTATTCCTTCTTTTGCTAAGATCGCTCTGCTAATCACAAACCTCCTGAAGTCAAAAGGAGGGGCAAAGCCGAAACCTAGCAAAAACTGGACTATGGAATGTCAGGCTGCTTTCGAGAAATTGAAACGTCTGTTCGCAGAGGAACCGGTCCTCAAACACCCAGACATGGACGCACCTTTTGTGGTCCAAGCTGATGCTAGTGATGTGGCAGTGGGGGGCGGTACTGCTTCAAGTGAATGCACAGGGGAAATTACAACCCTGTGCTTACACCTCTCGTAAGCTAACCGACACGAAGAGACGCTGGGCTATTTGGGAGAAGGAAGCTTTTGCTGTTCGTTGGGCTTTGATGACCTGGCGTCACTTCCTAGAGGGCACAAACACCCTTTGAGGTATGGACTGACCACAAGAATTGGAGGCGTTAAAGACCCCCAGAACCGTCTCCTAAACAAATGCGGTGGGCACAACATTTCAATAGATTCAATTTCACTTTGAAATATATCCCCGTGGGAAATTTTTTATGGCTGATGCTTTATCCAGACTCCCACAGTACAACAGTTCGAGACTCAGTGTTGTCCAGCCTGTCATACCTATGAGAACGTCTGGCCGCTCCTGTTGTCACCAGGAGTCAGGCGACCTCTAAGTTAGAGGTCACACAAGACCTTGTAACTGACCTCAAGAGGGCTCTTACAAATGATGAGTGGTTTCCAGCAACATACCAATGAGTGCACCATGAAAGATGGACTTCCTTGGATTAGTGCTAAGTTGTACATGCCTACATCCGTTAGACCCATGGTCCTTCAACCTGCTCATGACTCTCGCATGGCCGGACACTTTGGGTTTGTCAAAACCCTGCACCTTGTCAAGAGGCAGTTTTGGTGGCCTTCCTTGAAAAAAGACATTGAATCTTATGTGGCTAGTTGCCCCACTTGTGCTGCAGCAAAACTCCCGCCAGGTAAACCCCAGGGGTTGCTCCAGGCGGTAGCCCACCCAGAAGCCCCGTGGAAGGAGATCTCTATGGATTTCATTGTTGAACTTCCGGAAAGTCAAGGAAATACGGTGATTTGGGTTGTCACTGACTTATTCTCCAAGCAAGTTCATTTTATTCCTTGTTCCAAGATCCCGTCCGCCAAATCCCTGGCTAAGTTGTTCATCACACATATCTATCGCTTGCATGGGGTTCCGGACCGCAATCATTTCGGATAGGTGGGGGGGGTCCAGTTCACCTCATTGTTTTGGAAAGAGTTCCTGAATTGATTGGCTCCGCCCAGGGGTTAAGCTCTGCCCACCATCTTCAGACTAATGGAGCCTGTGAGAGGACTAATTCTGTGCTGGAACAATATCTTCGCTGTTTCATCACTACCAGCAGGATAATTGGATGGAATTGTTGCCTCATGCTGAGGTGGCATACAATAATTCAGTACACAGTAGCACAGGTTTTACAACCCTTCCGGGTGGTTTACGGACATGATTTGTGCCCATCCCCGAGATTCCTTGTGAGAAACCACAGGTGTCGTCCCTCTCCGAGTGGAATGATCGCCTTCGAGAAATATGGCCTTAATGTACCGGGCACTAGATGCTGCCACAACCGTGCACACAAGAAGCAGGCGGATAGGAAAAGGGCAAAACCAAGAGACTATAAAGTTGGTGATTGTATCTATTTGTCCACTAAGTTTCTTCAGACAACTCAAAAGTCTAAAAAACTGGTCGCAAATACGTTGGCCCGTTTCCAATTATCAAAGTCATCAATCCTGTCTCCGTCCATCTCCAACTGCCTAAACATCTCAACCAGGTTTATCCTGTTTTTCATGTTAATCTCCTGAAGCCAGAACGTACTTCTCCTTGAGGGCTCCTTTTCCGCCCCACCCTGCTCCGCTTCTGATTGAGGGTGAGCAACATTTTGAAATTCGGAGATTTGGACTCTCATAAACTGAGAAACCGTGTTCAGTATCTTGTGGCTTGGAAACCTTTCCCCCCTTCTCATACTGAATGGGTTGACAAATCCCATGTGCAGGCTCCTTGTCTGCTCCGCAGGTTCTACTCTACTTATCCCGACAAACCCTGACCTCATTTTGGATTTCTAATTCCCCCTTCCCCTTTTTCTCTTCTATGTCATTTGTTCGTTTGTTTGTCTGTGTTTCTTTGCAGGTGTGACCATCCCTTTTCTGGAGGAGGGCCGGATGTCAGCCTCTGCTTCGCTGCTGCTTTTCGGCTGGCATTGAAACGGGGAGGGGGGCATGGTATTTGGGCAGGGAATCATTCTGTACTGGAGGACTGTTTATTAGGGATTTATTCTCACCATCTCTTTCCGCATGTGGAAGGAAGGGAGTTTCCCACCAAGGCCAACTGTCCAGCATTCCATCCTGATGATGATTTTCGAAGATGTATCCCACCTGACAGTTGGGTGAAATATGATTGACTATGGACTTGGGATACCAAGGGGAGGGGATTGAATCGTGTATTGATATCTATTGCTTTCGCGCCTTTTTATTCAGATTCAGCTTTGCTTCTTTTCGTTTGTAGCCAGTAAAAGTACACTTAATTCTGAATATGGACTTGAGTGGTTTCTTTCTTGGGTATTAAATGAAGGGCAGTGACACCTAGTTAATAAAGGGAAGTAATCTGCCACAGGTTAAAGAAAGCTAGATAATTGAAAAGTGAAGGCACATCCCTTCAATCATTACTTAAATATTGCATTATAAGTTTTAGTTTAAAATGTTATTCAGTAAATAAAGGAACCAATATGTGTAGTCAGATGGTCCTCGACTTCACCATGGGAATTAGTTTATTATTATAATGTGCGAGCCATTTTTGAGTTAATTTTTCTAAGAATTATATTTTAAAGCAAAGTATTCCCTTATTTCCCCCTTTTTTTTGGCATTCCAGCTTGCTTGGGAATATGGAATACCTTCTTTGAGACCAGTGCAAAGGTAATATAAATATTGAAAATGCATTTTAGTTCTAGCTGAAGAAATATTGAACAAGGTAAGCAAATTGAATTTTTTTCTGATCCATTTCATATGAATTAAAAGAGACTGTTCAAGTAGGAGAATCGGTTCGCTACCTTTGTATATTTTATTCTTATTATAATAAGAAAAAAAGCTTTAAAGAAACAAAATATGAACCAGAAAGGTTTGAGTTTTGAAAAGGTTTGTGTATATTGGCTGTATAGCTCTACCTATTTGCAATACTAACAATACCTTCTCAATGATTATTATACTAAGGTACTGAAACCAGTTCCTTCCAATTCAATAGACCTGAACAATCAAACTAAGTGAAGTTAATATTGTCTATTTATTTACCTTACAGGTAATCCTGTAAGGACTTAATTAAAACTTTTATTAAACAGTCCTGCCTTAGTCATGAAAGCCAGCTAGTTGACTTTGGACTAGACACACTCTCTCAACTCACCTCAGAGGGAGTTGAGGTGGAAAAATACTGTATTTTCAGAGTATAAGATGTACCTTTTTCCCCCCAAAAGAGGGTGAAAATCTGGGTGCGTCTTATATACTGAATACAGCATTTTTGGCCTCCTGAAACTCCACCCCACGCATCTTGTTTTTGCAAAAATGGACGTGCAGAAGGTTTGGGAGGCCTGCAAAGTGCTCATGGGGGCTAGGGAGGGCAAAAACAAGCCAAAAAAATGAGCCACCCTGTTTTTGGGAACAGGCTTCCCAAAGCCTATGCATGCCCTGTTTTTTTTACAAAAAATGGGCCCATTTTCGCAACAAATGGGCCATTTTTTCCCATTTCCTCCCCCCCCCCCCAGCTCCCAGGAGCACTCTACAAGCCTCCCAAAGCCTATGCATGCCCCATTTCTTGCAAAAAATGGGCTCGTTTTTGAAAAAAATTGAGCCGCTTTTAGCTCGTCCCCCCCCCCCCCCGCAGCACTTGCAGCCTCTCAAACTCTCTGCATGCCCCGTTTTCACAAAAAATGAGGCGTGCAGAGGGTTTGGGAGGCCTGCAGAGTGCAAAAACATTTTTTAAATTTTCCTCTTCAAAATATTTATGCGTCTTATACTCCGGTGCTTCTTATAGTCTGAAAAATATGGTAAGAGGGGAGGTGCGTGAATATAATTCATTACTTTGAGTTATTTGTAAAAATAATAAAGGCAGGTTACAAATAAATAAAAACAGTAAAAAAAATCACGTTCATTTCAAATCAAATAAAAAATTAGCATTAACCAAAATCTATATCCCATAAACTCAATCTCTTTCCTGAATTTCAATACAGGTAATCCTTAGATTATGACCATCTGTTCAGTGACTGTTCAAAATTATGTTAGTACTCAGTGAGGGGAACTTATGAGTGATTTTCAGATTTGTGGCTGTTGCAGCTTCTGCACAATCATGTGATTGTGATTTCCAACAATCCCTTCTGGTTTCCCACAAAGTCAGTGGAAAGCCAACAGGAAGTCTGAAGGGTTCCACCACAAAGCCGCGAAGCCCTTATCCGCGCTGACATAAGTGCGGAGGGCAAATCCGCGCTGTTCGAAGCGCTAAGGAAAAACACGACCTACCGCGATGACATAATCGCAGAGGGCAAATCCGCGCCTTCCGAAGCACTCAGCACCCTAAACCTAACCCTAACCCTAAAGCAAACCCCTAAACCTAATCCTAACCCTAACCTTAATTTAAATCAGCTTTCTGGCCGCTGCGCTGTTTTAAAGCGCCCTTCTGTCGCCGCGCTGTTATCGCGGCGATGATGACGCGCGGTGATGACGTCGCAGCTTTAGCGACGCGGTTTTATCACCGCTATTTTGACGGGTGCGGTTTTGTCGTGCCACGGTCTGAAGTTGCTCCCAGTGCCTATGTTCTGTAACACCTTCCACAGCACTCTGTCCCTGCCCATGCTCCTCTGGACTCTCTAGTGGCCCTGTCCCTCTGTGGCACCCACCTATACTCCCTAGTGCTGGTCTGCAGCAACTTGATGCCCCCTATGGTACCCATGCATACAACCACGCTTTAGTGTGCCTGTTTGCAACATCCCATGCCTGCTCATTGTTCTCACTTCAGTTCTCACCTGTGAACCTGCTTGCCTGAAACTCCCAACTTCTGCTTAATGACCCACAGGGTTCCAGAGTTATGACTGCAACCGGAACTGCAGGGTTATTGTCGCTAAGCAGTGCAGTCACATGACATCACTTTACCACTGCATCACTTATTGTGGTGCATTTTACATCCCCCAAGACAAGGGAATGCTACTTGAATTTCTTTTCTCCACTAACAGTAATTTTATTTTAAACAATTTATTTCAAATACGGAATAAAAAGTAGTTCTTTATTTTACTATCTGAACACAATTCTATGGCTTTTTCCCCATCAGAATTCCTGTGTATTACTCAACTTGGGATGTGGTGGAGCTAAATGAAAAACTACAAACAAGATCTTGCTGCAAATTGTGACTGTGCAAAGAAAGAGAAAGTAACTAATATTGGTGACTTGTATATATCAAAGCCTCGAATCCCTAACCTATTACTCAGTTATTACTGATACTAACAAATGAACAAATTATTTATCCATTGACACTTTATGTAATTGCTGTTCCAAGCCAACATTAGATTTACATTATATATCATAATCATAAAAGTTATTCAGAATGGAAGAGTAAAAAAAAAAAAAAACTATCTTTGAGTTTTGGCCATCATAGCTTATTTATACAATAACCTAAAAGGTAAACATGACATCTTGTCAATATTTGAATTCATATTACTAGTGAAACACTTTTAAATACTTTATAAAATGAGAAAAAGGAAGAATAACCTAGAGTGAACTCAGGAATGATGGTCACTTCAAAGCCTCCAAAGCAACCCAAAATCACAGACTAACACCCAAGAAAGACCTGCAAATAAAGATTGAGCAACAACTGATTTCTCCAACTCTCTCCAAGATTCCAAAAATGCTTTTACAACACACACTTCTTCTGAGGCCTTTTAAAGACTCGCAGTCTGAGGTAACAGAACTCAACGTTTATTGAACTAGTACAACTTAGGAACAGGACGCGAACGGAGAACCTAGCCCGCCTGACAGCTATTTATACTTGACAGCTGTCAGGCGAGCACCCCATCAGCAGCGTGCAATTCTCCCACCGGCCGGCAGCCACGTCAAAGCCAATCAGCTGCTTCGGGCGCTGCAGGCTGCGTCGGGAGGATGCAACACTCCTTTCCCCCAGATTGCGCATGCGTAATCTTTTAAGTGCCTATGTCTTCTGCGCACGTAGCGCAGGGAACGCCTGGGCAGAGGAGTGTCCATTGTCATCGGAGAAGGAGGTCTGTTGCTGTGACGCAGCAGAGATGAACGCCCAGCCCCCGGACAAGCACGAATATTTGAAGGTTGGTGTCCATCCGTGCAGCAGCGGGTGGTGCGCAGCGGAGCAGAGCACATGGATTGAGACTGGTTAGCCGCGGATGGCCACGGTTGGGCAGGCTGGGCGGCCGACGGACAGGCAGGCCCCGGCTGCGGTGGTGGTAATGTTGAAACTGGCGTGGCCGGCTGGGGCGGCACCACGGGTGCTCGGCGGCGCAGCTGGTTTATATGGCGCCGCCATAGTCTTCCAGCGTCGAGATGGACCCTGTAAGAGCACGGCCCGAAAACCCCCTCACCCACCAGAAAAGACCTATGTGGCGCGGGGAGAGGGCTGGCGGTGGGGGCGAAGGAGTGGTGCAGGTGGTTGAGGGTTGTCCGGAGGTGGCGACCCTTTAGAACTTTGGGTTGGACACCTGCTGGAGGCCTGGCAGGGGGTGGTATGTTGTGCCAGGAGTACGTCCGGAGGCGGGCTGGCCAGGGCAGGTGGGAGAGACGGGCAAGTCCCTCCTTGGCCGAGCGCACAGCGCGCTCAGCCATGCCATTGCCCGCAGGGTGGTAGGGTGCCACCAAAGCCTGGCGAATGCCCAGGCTGGCAAGGTAGGAGTGGAAGGGAGCAGAGGCAAATTGAGGACCATTGTCAGAGATGATGACGTCCGGGAATGCCATAGGTGGTAAAAAGGGCATCGAGAATTTGGATGGTGGCGCCGGACATGGTGGACTGCATGGGGAAAATGTCCACCCACTTAGACAGAGCATCCACCACGAGGAGGAAGGTGCGGGCCGTCAACGGGGCCAAAGAAATCGAGGTGGAGGTGGCTCCACGGGGCGGAGGGAGCGTCCCAAGTCCGGGCAGGGGTGGAGGGAGGAGCTGGGCGGACGGCTTGGCATGGCGGGCACCGCTGGACCCAGGCAGCAATGTCAGGGTCCATGGAGGGCTACCAGACATAGCTGCGACCAAGAGCTTTCATTCGCACTATGCCAGGGTGGCCCTCATGAAGGCGGCGGAGCACTTGCTGGCGGAGGGCCACGGGGACAACGACCCTGGAGCCCCAGAGCAGGCAGTCCTGCAGGATGGAGAGTTTGTCTCGGTGGCGGAAAAACGGAAGGAACTTGCCAAGCGAGTGTCCGCCGTCCAGCTCCAGCGAACAGCATCCAGGACTTCTGGAGGAGGGGGTCCGAATTGGAGGCGTTGGCGATGTCGGACGCGGAGAGGGGAAGAGCAAGGTCGTCAGTTAACGAGACAACCGAGATGGCAGGAGCAGGATCCGAAACAGGAAGGGGCAGCGGCTAAGGGCGTCCGCATGGCCCATATGCTTGCCGGGGTGGTAGAGGAGGGAGTAGGAGTAGGAGGCAAGGAACTCAGACCACCGGCCCATGCAGGGGGAGAGAGTGGGCGGAGTGGGCCGGTCCCCAGAGAGGATGCCCAGAAGGGGCTTGTGGTCAGTCAGGAGGGTGAAGGGGCGGCCGTAAAGGTAGGGATGGAAACGTTTTAACCCCCACAACGGCCGCCAGGGCCTCCTTGTCCAGCTGGCTGTAATTGCACTCAGCCTTGGACAAGGTGCGGGAGTAAAAGGCGATCGGGGCTTCAGAGCCATCAGGATACGAATGGCTCAGGATAGCCCCGACACCGAAGGGCGAGGCGTCGCAGACCAGGAGGAGTGGAAGGTGCTCGTCATATTGGACGAGCACGGGGACAGCTGTCAAAAGGGATTTGACAGCCACGAGTGCATGCGCCTCGTGGTCTGTCCAAATCCAAGGGCAGAGGAATCCAGGAGGCGGTGAAGGGGCTCCGTAATGGAAGCCTTGTGGGGAACGAAGGATGCATAGACGTTAAGGAACCCCAGGAACGCCTGGAGCTCCCCCTTGGAGGAGGGGGTGGGGGCGGAGACAATGGCCAATTTTGGCAGGAGTGGGTTGGATGCCTCTGGAATCCATGAGATAACCCAAGAATTCAACAGAAGGAATGCCCAGCTGACACTTAGAGCGCTTTAAGTGGAGGCCAGCGTCCCTGAAACATTTCAGCACCGCCCGGAGAGTTTTGACGAGTCCTGATTGACATCGTCAAAATAAGGTGCGACCCCTGGAATGCCATGGAGCAACCACTTCCATAAATCCCTGAAAAATGCCAGGAGCCACGCTGATGCCGAATTGTAGTCAGCGGCACTGGAAGGCACCACGGTGTGTCACTATGGTCTGTGCAACAGCAGAGGCCTCGTCGATGGGCAGCTGCTGGTACGCTTGGGCCAGGTCCAACTTCACAAAAAGTTTGCCCTGGCCCAAGGAGTGCAACACGTCTTGCATGACTGGCACCAGATAGGGTGTAGCTTGTAGGGCCTTATTGATGGTTGCCTTATAATCCACGCAGATCCTCAGGGATCCGTCAGACTTCAAAGGCAACACGGTGGGGGTTTCCCAAGGGGAGTGATCCACGGGCTCTAAGATGCCCTGTGCTATCAACTTATCCGCTCCGCATCAACCTGAGCCCGGAGGGCAAAGGGAACCTGTCGTGCCTTAAGGCAGATGGGCGCCACCATAGGGTCCAAATTTAGGGAAATATGGTGCCCTTGTAGCAACCCAGGGCATCCGAGAAGACGTCAGCAAAATCAGAGAGGAGGGAATCTAGGGAGGAGGCGAGGCATAGGGAGTTAATGCCAGCAATAGGGAGGCCAAAAGCCTGAACCAGTCAAGCCCCAGAAGGGAAGCGAGGAGGCTGTGGACTACTACTGTTCCCTCTAAGGTGCGCGGCTGCGCGGCCCGCGCACGTTGCAAGAAAACCCCGCGCAGCAGTTTTTATCTGCCGCGCAGAGATTTCTGTAAAGGAAACGTGTGGAAGTTCTTTGCAGGCGGCTACAACTGGATCCGCAGTGCTGTTGGAGGAGGATGAGGCGAACCAGCCTGCCACCACCGGCCACCGCCAGCCCCGCCGCTCTTCCCCGCCCCCTTCCCAGCCCCACAGTCCAGCGATCGCAGCAGAAACAGCCCCGGGTCTCCGCTGCCGCTCCCCGCATTTTCTGGATGGGGATCCCTTGGAGAGGGATTCCTTCCTGCGAGACCCCGTCCAGAAAATGCGGGGAGTGGCAGCGGAGACCCGGGGCTGTTTCTGCTGCGACCGCTGGACTGTGTGGGGCTGGGAAGGGGGCGGGAAGAGCGGCGGGGCTGGCGGTGGCCGGCGGTGGCAGGCTGGTTCGCCTCCTCCTCCAACAGCACTGCCGGATTCCGCCCAACGCTGCGGGGGCGCCAGCGGGAGCTTTGGTGGCTTCACCTCAGCCGCAGCGCTGGGCAGCAAATGTGTTGGTGCTGTTGGAGAAGGAGGAGGAGGCGGCAGCAATAGCACCTGAGGACAGGACAAGAAGCAATGGAAACTTGTCAGAAGGAGACTCCAGCTGGAAATAGGAGAAATCTGACAGTAAGAACAATTAAAATCAATGGAATCTTAATTCATTTGCTACAGGTTTTCAAAAGACTGGACGGCCATTTGTCTCAGATGATATAAAGACTCCTGCCTTGGACAAGGGGCTGGACTAGAAGACCTCCAGTATCCCTTCTGATTCTATGATTTAAAAACCACAAGCTTTTTACAGCTCGCTTGCAACTTTACCAAATTTAATTCAGCCATTTCCTTTGTTATTAAATGGGTATTGCTAGTTCAATGCACATGCACTCCACTTCTAAGATGCTGAAAAAAATCCCCATGACCTGCAACAAAATTCATTCTTCCACTCTTATCTTGCCCTAACTTCTGATAGGTTCCTGAAATATAGATCTATAAATTTAGTGAAAATATTTCTATCTATTTTAATACAGACTCGTAAAACAGATTGGGACAAATGACATTAGTGCTCTGGGATAATAGCAGGTTTACTCTATTGGATTTTCAGATAAAAGGTATCTTTTGGGCTAAGTTCTAACAATGGAGTTCTCTAATGTAACTATGAAACAGTCCAAATATATAATTCCCCTCAGGGAATTCTGGGAGTTGAAGTCCACAAGTCTTAAAGCTGTCACGTTTGAAGACCCCTGGGTTTTTTTTTCCCTAAAGGGTTAGGGGTGCAAGGGTCTTATAACTTAACACTTGCGTGCTTCAAAATGCCAGAGTTTCTGAGCCAACATTTTGGTTGCTAAGCAGGAGCGTTGTTAAGTGATACTGATATTATATAACACTTTTAATTATGCCGGTACCTTGAATAAACATAACTTTGAGTTTCAAATAATACTGATTTTGTTGTTGTCTTAGGTGACATCTGTGAAAAAAATTCAGGTGCTCAGGCATGAAAATATGCCGCTCAAACACTATACTTTTCTGCTCACACTGAAAAAAAATTAGAGGGAACATTGCGGACTACCACAAGGGGCAAGGAACCCTTAAACTGTCCATACTGGACAGGGAATGTCCCACAACCCAGGATGGGGGATAGGGTTGCCCTGGTAGTCCCTCAGATGACAAGTGGCAGGCGACAGCTGGCTCGGCTGGAGATGCAGCAGCAAGGCGTGGAGAGTGTCCCAGGACATGATCGAGCGAGCTGAGCCAGTGTCCAGTTCCATCATGCAGGGGCGGGTGGCGAGTAAGACGCGGAGATGTATGAGCAATGAAAAGTGCCTGTACTCCATTTGCCCAAGCGACGGGTGCCCATCACTCATGTAAATGGAGCTGTGTGCATATGCGTGCTTGCCTGCTGCTCATGCAGAACCACCACACCACCGGTCCGCAAAGCTGGAAATATTGGGGAACTCTGAATTAAATTATCCCTGTTACCAGCCTATCTTGTCTAATATAAAATAGAGTGTTACCCTCCAAATCTTCCTTATGGATCTTTAAAAAGAAAAAAAAGCCCCTGCATATAGCTATTTACCTCCCTTTTTGAGAATTAACATTAGGATAGCTTTGATATCCTCACATTAGGGTAGCTTTGATATTGCAGCTTCATGGACTTAAAAATTATTAGATCTTTTTAAACAACCAGATAAAGCAAGTGAAAAAGAATAGATGAAAATCTATTACCTATTTCTTATCCCATTATCAAGGCAGCAAGAAACCTCAGGCTCCCACATGAATCATTGTTAAGTTCAAATGCTCAGGAAGCATTTATAACATAAGTCACTTTCAGTTCCACTTTGCTCAGGAATAGTTTATTACTACCCTGTATGGGGAAGGTTATCATAGCTGGCATAAAAATGCTATTGGGAAGTTAGGAAGGTAAATTTATTTCTATATAAATAATGCCATATATAAAACATTTTATACCAACCACCAGAAGTTGAGGCCATTTGAGGATTTGAGTTCCATGCAGAAACATTGGGAACAATCATATCTTGAGATCACATCAATGTTTCGTAGTGAAGGGCATTTCCACTTTAACATGCTTTACAGAAAAAGTTAAATAGGTCAGGTATAATGTTGCAGATTCCTTCATGGGAGAAAAAGTCTCAGAAGGTTTGTGCTAGAAAATTCCTGTTCCACTTCATGATTATCAGCTAAAAAGTGCAGTGAGGTTCCATCTTGTGCCCCAAGTTGTAATGAATCTCTATGTGCTGGAAAAGTCAGTATGATAGTCACATTTACCTTTCACTCCTACCTTCTTACCTCACAGAGACTATAGAGCTCTAGAAGGAACATCACAAGGCTTCTTGTCACGAACAACAATGCTTAAAAGGCTTAGATCAGGTGTTTGATGGGGTTGTATATTTGAAGGATTGCATATTTTGAAGAACTTTTGCCATCCAGGGTTCTCATGGCTTCCAACGGCAAGCTGAGGGCCAACTATTTGTCCTATCCAGGCTAAACTATTATTATTGCTTCCAAGTCCAATTCAAGGTATTGATGTGACCCCCTAGATAGCATGGGGCCAGGCTACCTGCAGAACCCTCTTTGTCCCATTACATCAGCCCATTCCACTTGATCAGGCAGGAAAAATACGGTGCAGATCCTGTCAGTTAAAGAACTCTGATTAGTGGGATCTAGAAAGACAGCTGTCTCTGCTGTTGCCCCTGCCCTGTCAAATATTCTCCCTGCTGAGGTGAGGCAGGCTCCCTGACTCCTGCCCTTCTGAAAAGGAGCCCAAACATGGCTCTGGGGTCCTGTGAGAATTCAGAGAGCACACAGCCATGGAGCCTCGCTGGTACTCGGAGAAACCCTGCCTTCAGCTTTTTAAACTAACTTTAAGAGTGGTGTAATCCTCCTTGCCTCCTCCTAAATCTGTAATTTCTGTATACTATTTTTATATTTTAACATGTTATTGTATGCTGCCGAGAGTTCCTCTCTGAGGGAGATGGACAGTTCAAAAATGTAAAAAACGATCAACAAGCATTCTGTAATAAGCTGCCTTTAAAGACTATCTGCAAACTTGAATTGGGTGTTAGAATCTAAATACCTAGGAGTTGGTAAGAACAAGAATCAGAACATATGATACCTATATAACATTAACTATGATTTCCAAATCTAATTAAAATTGTAGGTATTCTGGGAGCAAGCGACGTGAAGAATAGTTTTCACCTGTAGCAACATGTCAATACTTTTTAAGACAGGAAGGGGGACTCATCACATTTACAAGTTGTTCTCCTAGTTTCCATAAGCTGTGGTATCCATATGGATTGCTGTCTTAGCCAATTCTGACATCTTTCATGAAAACCCTAGAGTCCTATCTGTTCCTTCAAAGTTTCCCCCATGACTGGCTCTCTTTTGAGGTTTAGGCTGCAATACAGTCTGTTTCAATACCCTAGGGCAGTGTTTCTCAACTTCAGCAACGTTAGATGTGTGGACTTTCACTCCCAGAATTCCCCAGCCAGCATGCTTTTTTTTAACCTTAAGCGCCTGAAATTACTTTTTAAGTGTAGGCAAGTTCTCATTCATAGTTGTATGACTACAGTTATCAAAATCGTATTTTTAAAGATCTACCTAATATGCCTGACTTCTTTAATTCAGAAACCTTTTTCTGCATTTCCTTTGGGAGACAGTGTCAGCAAGGCAGGCTTGAGATGTTGTCACACTGACAAGGTATATTTTCTGTCAGACATAACTTACTTTACTGAACAAAAGAACATCTTGACATTGCCCATTGGTAACCAGTCACTTATCCTAACGCTTGAGAGAATACTAGAAGTGAGCATCAGTTCCTCCCATGTCATTTTTTCAAAGTAGTCATAATACCGAAAGAGAGAACATATTTATGTATTTTACCATAGAGAATCTAAAGGTAAAGGCACAAGACTAGAAAGCGGGAGACTTTGAGTTCTAGTTTCTCCTTAGGCATGAAAGTTGGCTGGGTGATTTTATGCCAGTCACTCTCTATCAGTCAAGCCACTACAAAGAGTTATTGCTATTGTGGAGAAAATAGGAGGGAGAAGGATTTTTAGGTATTAACCTGCTTTGAGTTATTTATAAAAATAATAAAAATATGGGATATAATCATTTTTTTAAATATTGTACTATGTATTAATTACTATGTATTAATTAACTAAGATATATAAATTGTGTACTCCAGGGACTCTTGCTAAGTATCCAATTGAAACAATATAGTGAACAATGGGTAAAAAAAGCAATTACAAGTAGTTCTCACTTAACAATCAAGTCATTTTACTATTTGAAGTTATGATAGCCACAGAATGGATTTTTCATGGACTGATAACAACCCTGGCCGTCATAAATGGACAGGCTGCCATCCTGGTCCCTTGACTGCACTTTGGGGGGGGGGGGTCATCTTTACAACACGCCATGGTGTTCTACAATTACATGACTATGATTTGAAATATTTTTCCCAGTTTCTGGCACTTTTTGTTGGTTACAAGCAAAAAAAGCCCATTCAAGTGAATGGATTACTTAACATTGTGGTGTTCACTTTTGGACCACCACAAAAAGTCTGGAAATTACTTTGGGTCACATGAGTACATTGATTTATGACCACAATGACTTACAATTGTAAGTCGAGGATTCTCTGTAAAACCTTAAAGAAATACCAAATAATGATGGCCTACTTCAGTGGATGGATAACCTTGTTTGTTGTTGATGCCAGAAATGTGAGGGTGCATGCAATAGCGTGTACGTGCTGGCACCCATAATGCAAAGTGTGTCTCCCAGATGCAACTGCATGCACAACCCCCCCCCCCAATCCCCATGTGTGCTGCACTGCTCACCTCCAAGCTGAGCTTGGTATTTCCTCCGGGATGGTGGGGGAGGCTGTTTTGCCCTCCCCAGGCTCCAGGAAAGCCTCCGGAGCCTGGGTTGGCCCACTGGGTCCATTTTTAGCCCTCCCCAGGCTCCAAAGGCTTTCCTGAAGCCCGCAGAAGGCGAAAAACGGCTTCCCCTGGTCCCACTCCGGAAGCCAGAAATGGATCATTTTTCGCCCTCCCCAGGCTCCGGAGGCTTTCCTGGAGCCTGGGGAGAGTGAAAACAGCCTCCTCCGGAAGGCCAAAAATTACCTGGCCGGCACGTGCATGCACGTTTGAGGTGATGACTCGCATGCCGACAGATATGGTTCCGAGTGCCTCCTGTGGCACGTGTGCCATAGGTTCGCCATCACAGGCCTACTTAATCACTAAAATTGTAACTATTCTTTGGATGGCCTTGGAGGAGAGCACTCTTTGTGCCTCAGAGTAAGAATAAGGAAATCACCCACCAACACCACCCCTCCCCCAGTCATACCTTTTGATAAAAAGGACCTTCAGGCAAGGACTCCCTAGTCACCTGGGTTAGTTGGGCAGAATTTACTTAGAACAGCTAGTCTCCAAAAGGCCTGTGTCCTATAGATTTACTGACAACAGCCAGCATATTGAATTGTACTTGGAAACAAGCACTAAGTAGCTTCCATAATTGTGATGTTATTAGACAATACCATATTGCACAGTAAGCACACAGGCTGTTGCATTATACATTAGCTGAAATGGTAGAGTGGTCGTCAGAGCAACTCCCCTTCCCCAAGTTAGCAATAGCAATAGCAGTTAGAACTTATATACCGCTTCATAGTGCTTTCAGCTCTCTCTAAGCGGTTTACAGAGTCAGCATATCGCCCCCACAGTCTGGGTCCTTATTTCACCCACCTCGGAAGGATGGAAGGATGAGTCAACCTTGAGCCGGTGAGATTTGAACAGCCAAACTGCAGAACTGCAGTCAGCTGAAGTAGCCTGCAGTGCTGCATTTAACCACTGCACCACCTCGGCTCTCAAGTTAATTGCAATAATCCAGACACAAGATGAGAAAGGTATGTATAACCATATTGAGAGCATCCTGGTCTAATTAAGGCTGCAGCTGAAATACCAGCTTGGCAAAGGGTCTCTTGGGCATGGTTTATATTTGGTCTGATTTGACTAACTTTTGGGGTGTAGCATGTCTTGAACTGAGTAAGGAACAACAATGTTTGCTATTCTGCCTTAGAACTGAATGCAAAAAACAAAGCAGAAAACACCAAACTGTCAATACATAAAATAAGTACATCTATTTTAAGTTATGGCTATCTGCCACAATTGCTACAAGTGCTAACATTCTAGGGTCATATCTCGTTGTTTACCTGAAGCAGTACACACATTCCTCCAAAGCAATAGTTTTAACCAAAAATGTTCCCTCCCCCCGTTACATATATGAATTTTCTAAACTGCAGAGATTCAATTCCATCTTCAATTACAAGAAAATGTTCTATAATATTAAAGTTTAATGTTCTATAATATGGACTCTAGTATGCTTTAGAACTAAAAATAAAAGTACAGTGACATGAATGTGACACCTGTCTGCAACTTTTGAAAGTAGCCATGTCTTTTCTGAGATTAGATGGTTGCCCTCCACTACTGCCATGCGATTCTGAGGTTAAAAATGCATTTGGTTTAAGAAACCGCAAAAAGGTGTGTGTCTGTGTGATAATTTTAAAAACAGGGCTACCATATGTTAATTGTAAAAATCTAGATGTCCATTTTAACAGTTAAATATTAGTTCTTTCTAATGTCTCTGCCATCCTGTGATTAGCTAGATTTTTGTAATCTAAAAATAGTGACCCTAGCTTTTGACCCTTGTAATTCTCATTACTACATTGAAATGTACTTGTTATTTGCAACAGAACATTACCTGAAACATAGCATATGTAGTAATCAGAATTAAAATCATATACGTTTTCTAACTAAACATGGATATGTATTCTGAAGAGAAATTTCATTTTAATTTGCATGTCTTGTAAGGGTACTACTCTGAAGAGATTATCCAGGATTATAATATTTTCTTGCTAGCTCTACTTGGTACTTATTTACTTAGTCTTTAACAAAGTTATAATGTTGCTTAGTTCAAAGGAATATTGTTCTAACACAATTATTTGTATATATTGAATAATCATTGTTTTGTTTCATTCCTCTGGTAACATTTACTGCATTTATTCTATCACATTTGCAAAACTGGAATAGTTTTCAATTACATCATTGCCTTACCTTAAACTTTGCAAGGTTGTGGAATACAGAGCACTTGTTATAAGAAATATCTAGGGCTTTCTTTTTTAGTTTTTAACCTTTGTCTATAGCTTAGCTCACCTACCCACTTCACCACGTGAAAGTTGCTTTCTCCCACTTTTTAAAAGTATGCAGACTGCTTTTATTGGGACTTCCCTTTGTGGGAAAGGAGGGTGATTTAATCCTCTCTTATATCAGCTGTTGTTCTGCATCATTTCATCTTGTCCCAATGCTGATGCGGAATGTCACGTCTGCCTTTTAGAATCTGGAATGGAGCAGGTATAGATGGTAAGACTGGGTGGCAACAGGGCTGAGCTCTGGCTGGAATGCAGAAGCACTTGCTGGAAACAAGGCAGCGTGTCCTTGCTGTTGCCACAACTCTCTGGCAGAGGAACATACTAGTGGGGCTGAGCTCAAAAACAGAATGAACAGTACACGACTTAAATCTTTATTATAGTCTTAGACCAACATATGTGACATATTCCAGCTAATAGTTCACATAACACAGTACCAGCATCTTCTCTAATTGCTGTCTTTGTTTCCCTCTCCACATCTTTACATGTTTTGATCCTTCTGAAAGAATAAGCAAAGATTGTTCTTGATGTTTGCCCTATAACAGCAAAATCAGGTCAAGATCACAAGCAGGTTGAGCAAGTACCTTTTGTGCAACCCAGCCACAACTGGCTTAATTTGAAAAACCACATTAACCATGGTTTAGTGCATTGTGTGAACTTTAAGGATTTAACTCCCAAATGAGCCAGCAGCAGAACAGAAACACAGCAGCCAGAAAAATATTGGTCAGGCTTTCTAATTATGATCTATTAAGCTATTTCTTCTGAAGGTAAATCCCAGGGTTTTTTTCCCTGCTGCTTTCCTCCTTCAAACCAAAGCTGGCAGCTGAACAGTTTTAAGCAAAAAATCATAATAATCATTTTGCCGAGTCCAGCTTGAACTCGGGCAGCCAGACTGCAGGCTTTTTTAGCGGCCGGCAGAGGGAGCGAGAGGGCCAGAATTGGCGGCAGGCGGTCGTCCGTCTCTCCTTCTCCACCCACCCCCCTCTCTCCCTTTCCTGGTTGATCCGAGAAGGAGGGAGCGCCGGAGCTCCACTTTCCCTGGGAGTGGAGAAGAGGAGGAGCGCAAACTGCGCAGGCGTCCCTCGCACCTTGTTGATTAGTCAGTCCCCTGTGCTGGGATGGCGTTTACTGGGTCAACTGGAGCTATCCGCGAAAGAGTCAGCGGGAGCGACAGCAGCCGCCTTTGCAACCTACGCCGCGGCTGCCGAAGCAGCAGCGGTCGGTGGCAAGTCACCTTGCCGTTGCGCCAAGTCCAGGATGGCCCGGGAAGGCGACGGCGGCAACAGTAGAGGCTGAAGGAAGAGTGCAGCTTCCCCCCCCCCCCGCCCCGACCCAAGGTCTTCGCTACCGCCGCTCGACTCTTCCGAACCGAAAGAAGGGCGGGAAGATGGATGCGGCCCCCTCCCCGGGATTCGGTCTGAAGGATGTGAAATGGAGCTCCGTGTCCATCCCTTTGGACCTTCTGGTTAGCACTTACCGCTTGCCCCAGGTCGTCAAACTGGACGGCGGTAAGTCGAACCGCAGGGGCCGGCGGGGGAAGAAGCAGCTTGGGAATGCCGCTTTGGCTGCGCTTGGGAGCTATGGAAGAAAAGGGGGCGAGAAGACGAGCGGGGAGGACCGCTCCTCTTGCCCCCACAGTGAGGCGCCGCCAGCGCCGACTCCCTCCCTCGGCTTGAACGCTGGCCAAACTCCAGCTCCCGGCCGCTAGTCCTTCTGGGGAGGAGAGCCCATTGGGGAAAGAGGCCACGTGACCAAAATATGAATGGGCCCTTAAAGGGTGGGGGGACGGACGCCGGGGCTTTCAGCCGGTGGAGTAATGCGGGCGACACGGGTGGGTGGGTGGGGGCGGTCAGCTATATCGCCCAGAGGCTGGTCCCGTCGGTGCGCGACGCCCGGCCGGGAGAAGATCCTTCAGCTGTGCTTGGATGGCACCATGGGCTCCTTTGGAGTCCATACCGAGCAATTGCTATTGGCAAATGCCGCAGTTTAAAGTCCCGACACTTATTGCGAAACGTAAAATACAACTCCATCCTTACTGAGTTTCTTAGCAAGTGCATTACTCTTACCCCTCTTCCTAATCCAGCCAAGTTCAACCTTGTGTGTGTATTCACACGCCCACGCCCATTGCGGGGGTGTAAAAGGTTAGGACTGAGTTTCAGACCAATGTAATTGGAAGTTAAATCCCATAAAGGTCTTTGGGGATGGGATACTAAGGTCGATGGACGGAATCCAAGTCGAGAGTTAAGTACACTTCATTCGTTTGAAATGAGTGGAAAACTGGAGAGACTTGGATTGTGGCCGGACGCATGGAGTATTGAACAGAAAAGTTGGTTTTCCGTGTACAAAGCTTTGGTTTGTTGAGCTAGTTAGCCATAGGTTGAGATCTGAGCTGCAAAAACCCAGATGAAAAAGAGATACAGAAAATCCTGCCATTTAATGATCACTTGGATTTTTGCAACCCAGATTTTGTAGCTCGCCTGGCACTAAACCTAAGCAGGAATTATTTCTTTCTGTGTATGATTGATCCTAGTCCAAATATACTTTGTTCTAATTCATACTAATTAGGTGTGTAGGGAGAGAAATTAGAAGAGACTTGAAATAAAAATATACATTCACCCCCTTCATCCATCCTGTGTTCAGAAACTTGTCCAGTGTGCATTTGCCCGTGGTTAATGCTACACTATGTCTCACGCCGTGCCAGAGTACTTTGTGACATAGTAAGAGGCATTAATCCAACTGAAAATTTAAAATTACAATCTAAACTGTTAATCTATTGAAATGATTTTGTCTCTCAAATTCTCGGAAATGTAACACTGTATTTAAAGAGCCATTAATATATCAGCTTATTCTGACAGGTTATATTTAACTTTGAAAGGATATGTTTAGAGAAACTGCTATTCATGAAATACATTATAGTAATAGAGATAGAAGTTGCACACTATACTACAGCATCTCACTATGCTTCCAAAGTGAGCCAGAAGCCCTCACTTAGTGGTTTGTGATAGGTGTCTTTTAACTGCTTGTTTTGAAGAAAAAAATTCTTATACCGATCCTGAATGTTTACTTTCTGTAACAAGTGTAAGTAGAATTTTGCTCTTTGAAAATATGTATGTTGTGTGCTTTTGAGACACAAATACATTTTATAGTAAAATCCAACAGATTAGATTGTTTATCTATTAATTTGAAGCTTTTTATTTACATAGCATAAAAGACCAAGAACTCTCCTGCAGTATTTATGCCCTCTTTAAATATTAAATAGAAAAAGGTTTTCATTCTTACCTCACCTGTTCATCCAGATATGTCAAGGATTTTCTGAACTGATTATATCAGATATTCAGCAAATCAGAACAGCGCTTTTCATAAATATTTAACTTTTGTCTGTAATATTAGTTTATATTAGTTCTAATGCAATATAAACTTATGTAATATTGCATTAGAACTGAAGCAAAAAATGAAACTACAAATATCCATATTTTGCTAGAGAGTACAAAGGGTGATTGGTATTTGAATTTCCACTGCTGGGAATTCCAATGTTATGTTTTTCTCTGCACCTTTCATTTTCTCTCATATGCAGCAGTACTAACATTGATATTAATGTTCACCTTTCTTTCCTTTTGAATAAATTGATTTCCAAATATAGACCAGCCTCAGTTGTGATTTATATACTGGAAGTGGGGAGATTTACATACCTGCCAAGTTACATACAATTATGTAATTGGTTTGTATCTGGTGTTAATATCAGTGTGTTCTTTTGAAGTTCTAAAAGTTTACAGCTTGGCATTATATGTAAAATGAGTTTTTCAACAAACCATGGTTTAAAAGGGCAAAGACCTAGTGTTATATGTGGAGCCAACTATTCTCTGCTTCCTGTATGTATTGCTCCCAAATGTTTTCAGCAATATTTCCTGAAATCATAATTTTATCTTGGCATTCATCCCATGATCTTGTTTACTACTTTCTTTTATTATTTATATCTCCTGCCTCTTGCAATTCTTTAAAATCATGTGAACATCTTACTAAATCTACTGGCATTCTGTCTTTTATAGTCATTCAGTTTGCATCTAGTAGTAGTGTGTTACATGGATATCAATTCAACAGTCAGTGCTGTTGAGTTCAGCTAGGCTTATTCTTAATTGTTTAATTACTTCATTACACCAAAATCTTTGCTCCAGAGTTTTCGGCTGCTTCCTGCAGCAGCTACTTGTTTAAATAGTTAATGTAAGAGTTACTTCGCTTAACATTGTATTTACTTATTCTGTTTGTATATTACCAAACCAATACAGACTCAGAAGAGTTTATAGCACTCCAGTAAAAACCGCTCAATTAAAATATCCATAATTGGTATTATATATACAATATAAAAGACCATCAAGCAACACCTGCCTATCCCAGGTCCTTGGGAGGGACTCAATAGGTGGATTAAAATGGCAAATCCAGTCTGGCTGGCTGTATGGTGAACCATAATAAATAATGAAGCTGAATAACAGTGAATAAACCTAGTTAGCTACTGCAAGAAGATCACACATCCTTGGGCAAATAATAGTGTGATGAAGTAGCAACAGTGGTACATCAGACTGTCTCTAAGAAATATCTGGTGGGACCACAAAATAGACAATAAAGAAGTTACAGTGCTTTGGCACTTTAGAATTCAAACAGACAAACACCTGCCATATACCACCCGAGACTTAACAATTGTCTATAAACAGATAAACAGATCCCCAGGAAAAGCCAGATGTGGAGATTATCCTGAAGGAACTGGGACACTAAGACAAACAAAATGATTGGTTAACGCCAATAGTTTGGACTACATCTAGGAACCTATTGACAACTAATGTAGCAGATCTTGAAGTACAGTTGTAATATGCGGAGGATGTAATATTTCACCTGAGATGGTATTCTCCAGAAGGTTTGTACTCCTATACTTATCATTGCAGGCAGTTCCAGACAGTGTGGCTGATAGTATTATAGTGAAAAATATCTCTGTGTGATCTCTGTGATTAGAGCCAGATAAGATTTTGGAGAAATTAAAGATTACTTAGTGTGTTGTAACAATTTAGTTGAGCCAGTAATATCAGATTTCCCCCCCTAAAAACTAGTGTATGATATTATTTGCTATCACTGAATAAAGTAGAACATCAGACAATAATTCTCATTAGCATTTGAAATACTTTTTCCTTAGTCTTAAGAAAACTCACATGTTTCATAAATATCTGGAAAGTGAACAATATTTTTCTTCATTACTTAGGAAGATTTAGATCTGTGTCACTCACAGCTTATACTTCATATACTAAGCCACTAAACTATGTGCTATGTATTCCCTTAATTCCATTTTTTTGCCTGTATTCACTATTGATTTTGTGAACTGGCATATAAATCATTTCAATGTAGGGGTGGTTTAAACTTAAGTACTATCCAGCCCCACTTGACTGAATGATGTATTAATTTTAAATATTGTATTTTTTAATTTTTAAATGCTTTTATTTTGTTGTGAGCCGCCCAGAGTCCCAATGGGAGTGGGCGGCATACAAATTTTATTAAACTCAAACTCAAACTATCAATTTTTCAGGATCTAGTCTCGGTCGAGACCAGAGGTTTTGTCTTCTGAGCTTTTGGACTTGTGCTGGAGCCCATCTTCAGGGAACTTCTCTCTTAAGTTCCCTAAAGATGGGCTTCAGCACGAGTCGAAAAGCCTGGAAGACAAACTTCTGGTCCCCTTGAGCAACACAGATTGGATCCTGAAACATTATCCCGGGACACATATATTTGTCTTTATTCATACTATCAATTTTGCTTCCTTTAGATTTCCCCTGTCTACTTTTGTAAGACAATTTTGCAGAAATCAGTATTTCCAGTCCCTGGAAAAAAACTTCATAATGAAGCTAAAGGATATGGTCTTGTATCAGCATTTCTTTTCTTTTTGTCTATTTCTGTCTATCAAAATACATGTCTGAATGTGAAATGTCTCATGCGTTTTTACCCTTTCCAAATTAATGATTAATCTTGATAATTTGTAGAGAAGGATGAGATGAACATTCTACCCCAATGTATCTTGACTTAGACTCTTAGAAGAACAAAAGCTACAGTATTTAGAACATATACTGCATTTTGAATTTCTAGACAAATTTTATTTTACTTATGCTATTGACTTAACTGCATCTAATTTACTGATTAGTCTGCATCTACCACTGTTGACTGTGAACATTCAAAAGCTTCATGATTAAAATTTATGACAACATTTTAATATGAGAATGATTCCTGAGAGGAATATATAGTTAAATGAACAATAAACAAGTCAATTATGATGACTTTGCTTGAAAGTGTAGCAACCTTTAAAAAAAAGAGGCTTTAAAAGAAATGAATGAGAATGGAATGTCTCTATAGGAATCTTGGACTTCCCTGCAGGAGGATGACAGTGAACATACATCAGTTTCAGTGTGTAGGCTTAATAAAAACTCATAAAGCATAAACTTATAACAGCTGGCCAGTGCATATATGCACTGCAGAGTAGACAATGAATGACAGCTACGTCTTTTTGTTTCAGTGCAGCTTGCGTGGGTTTCCTTCCTGTGCAAAGGTGCAGTGAAAGTAATTTTAATTATGTTCAGATAAATTAATTTTGCCTTAATAATTAGAATATGTTCTAATTTTGGTTTTTGAGGTTTTACCTTTTTAAAGCTAATCTAATTCATTCTTTGCTCCACAATATTTGGTAGTGTTAAGAAAAGGCATGTTTCTCTTAATGTATTTTTGCATGCTTTGTTTGTTCTCTTTTGGAAAGAACATTGTAATGTGGGGAAGGGAAGTTGTAAGTAAATATATAAGAATAATTTTGGCAAGTCGGGCAAACATGCCTTTGGGAAAAAAATAATTTCTCTATCATTTGACTTCAAATATTTTGAAACATTAGTACTTGTTTGTATTCTGTGCTCAGAACACATGAAAGACAGAGTTAATGTGGCAGGTCATGTGACAAATCTTAGCACTTTCTTTGCCATTTTAATACATTATTGAATCTATATCTTCAATATCTTCTAAAGTTTGGGTGTTTTAAATAATGATGATAATAATGATTGATATAAAATGCTGCTAGCAGCTATTCTAAGCTGTACAGTTTTACTACTGGTTAGAATAGTTTATATGCGTTTCTATGTAATATGATCTTAGTATTTTTTCATTTGTATCCATTTCTCACACATTCCTGGACAATCCTTGCAGTTTTCTTGGCAAGGTTTTACGAAGTATTTTCCATTGTCTCTTTTCTCTTGAAAGGAAATGACGGACCCAATGCACCTGCAAGCTTTGTGACAAGCCAGGATTAGAACTCACAATCTCCAGTTCTAGCCTGATGCCTTAACCACTATAGTGGACTTCTATACTGGATGTAATAAATGTTAAGCAGTCTTTTCTTAATGTCATTGCAATCCCCGTGTAGCTGTTTAATGACAGGGACTTACCAGGTCACTATGACTGTCAAGAAACATGTCCAAATAGGATATAAAGGACACTTGAATATTTAGACTATTATGTGTTTAGTACCCATTATTTTTTCTATTCATATAAATATTTATTTTCAGTGAGGTACTCTGAGTTGAGACTTCAGACAATTTGGCTATTGCCACGTTTCTTCCCTTTTATCCCAATATTCCAAGTTTATCTTTTGTGACTTTAAATGAAGTAGGTATTCCTCCTCTAACTTGGGATGGTTTGCCTATCATGCTAGGCCCCAAATCAAAACACATTATGACTTGCCTTCTAAGTGATTTGTAAGTCCAGTTGACATATCATACCACTGTACTCTAGAGATGCTTCATCATCACTTTATTGAATTAATCAAATCACAGCTAGGTTTTTAAGTTAAATCCTATTCTCTGTGGGCTTATTCTGAAGACTTAAGCTACGAATGAAGTTTGATGTGTGTTTATGCAATAAGATGATCAAGAAATAGGGAGCAAACTTCACTGTTGTTTTACTAGATTGTAATTTGTGCTTATGTATGAAATGTTATTGATCCTGTACCAAATAATCTTTATGTATTTCTTGCCTATTAAAGTATGTGATCATACAGCTTTGAATATGAAAACTCTTCTAAATAAAAGGTTTTTCTGTACCAACACATACTAAGTAGCATCCAATGGATATTAAGATCTCCCACTCCACTTGTATTGTTTTCCGAGGAAGGGAGGGAGTGGTCACGTGGGTATTCTCAAAGCCTGATTGGTCCAAAGACTGAGAGCAAACTCTTAATACTGGTGCCTTCCAGTCCTATCCCGGTTTCCTCTCAGACTTTCTTGGTCCACGTACTGTTTGAGAATATTCCATAGGTAGGCTTTGTTCATTGCAATCTGGTGTTCTATTTGGCTAATTGGGCACTTTTAAATTTTACAATTCTAAATCCTCGTTGCTGTGGTCCCCAAGGGACAGTCCTCTGCCTCAGGCGGTTGGGGGGAGGGCCTGTGGGTCATCCAGCCTCCCCCCCTGCAGGCCCAGAGCCTCAGCCCTATCCCCGGGATTGCCGGGGTGCCAGCTCCAGATGCACCTTCTGGGAAGGCAGTTTGCCTTCCCTGGCGATGAGAGATTTTGGTTTGCCTTAGGTTGTGCGAGCTGCTGCGGAGCCGCCGTTTGATCTGGGTGGCTGCCGCGTGTCTCCTCAGTTTGCTGGCTTTGCGAGGGGAGTTTGGGGGCGAGGAGTGTGTGCCGGTGGGCCGCATGGCTCCCCCATCCTTATTTAGAGCGGCAGCAGCTTTTCGGAGCAGGAGCGGAGCAGCGAGTACTGGGTTTGGCCCCCCGCCGCTGAATGGAGTTCCGGCGGCCATTTTGGATGCCGCCACGTGCGCGAGGTCCTTGCCTCATTCTGCGGCCAATCGTGTGGCTCAGCTGGGGACGAATTTGGCCTAATCCCTCCACTCCACCCAGCAGGCCCAGTGGGGCCTACAGAGGCCAGTGACTTCTCCTTCGTCAGACACGTGAGTGGGGCATGGAGGAGAGGGTCGGATCTCCCAGGGCCAGGAGAAGGCCCGATGAGGGGGTGGAGGTTTTGGTGCAGGGCTCCAAGGAGGTCCCCTCCCCTAGGCCTAGCATGGTTCAGCGCCCATCTAGGGCCTGCACCAAGGAGGAGGCCAGGAGAGATAAGGCATTGAAAAGACTTTTTGCCAGAGCAGAGAGGGAGGCCACGGCCTCAGGGCCTAATTCCAGGGACTGATCCAGGTCTCCAATCAGGCCTTTTTCTGGGCTTTCTTCCCCTAGGAGTTTCAGCCCTCTTCTCCTTCTGCCTCTCCTTACAGGGCCCTCTCGTCTCTAGGGTGGAGGGGGTCCCCCTCTCCCTCCCCTTCAGTGTCTCCAGGTACACGGGGAGGGGCGGAACACTCCCTTGGAAGTACTTCCAGAGGCTCTTGCTCCTCTAGCAGGTTAGCTCCCCTGAGGCCCTAGTTCCTCTATGGGGATGTGGAAGATTTGGAGCATTGACCAGAAGGATCAAAAGGGCTTATTTCTGCTGCCATTTCGCGGGGCTTTGCCCAGAGGGGCAAAGGGTCCTTTTCTTCCAGGCATGGGGGGCCTGGGCAGGGCCCAACCTCATGATTCCTCTCCTTCCGTGGTTAGTGAAACTTCGGTCGTGGGGGAGGAGAACCTCCAGGTCAGGGGTTCTCGATGATGAGTTCTGGGCCCCTCAGATGAACCATCTTCTGCAGGCCTCTTTGTCCCAGCCATGTTCAAGATTCTATTTGGCAGGGCAAAGAGGGCAATCTAGGTGGAGTCCGGGGACTTTCGGTGCTCCCACCTGCGGGTTCTGACCTGGCTGTGTTTTCTGCCATGGCCACAAACAAGGAGGAGAGTCCGGTTCCTCCCTTGTTTATGGAGGTCCTGACCAGCCAGTGGGCACATCCCTCCAATTTCTTGACCTCCTGGGGGTAATGGCCACGGGCACTATAACATGAGGCCATTCTGTTACCGGCCATTGACAACCCGGTGGCCGCCCTGGTCTCCTTCCGCTCCTGTGGTGTCCAGCGAGGCGGCAGGTAAGTTGAAGCCGGAGAATAAACGAGCGGCACTTACCTTAAGAAAGAACTTTAATGCCGCTGCATGGGCTATCAGGTCCGCGGCCTCAGCTTCTTCTTTCAGCTGCGCCACGGTCATGTGGCTTAAGCAGTTCCAGGAGCGCATTCCCATCCAGGACGTGCAGCTTCACCAGGATCTATCCTAGATCATAGCGGCCTCCCAGCTTTCTGCTGATGCGACCCTGGACACGGTCAGTTGGCGTCCAGAGCTTTGGCCTCTTTGGTCCCGTCTCGCAGGCTCTTATGGCTGCGCCAATGGCAGGCCGAGTGGAATTTGGTAGCCGCTCCGTTCAGGGGGCCTAATCTCTTGGGGAGGCTCTCGACCCCTTTCTGGTCAGGAATAAAGTCAAAAAGATGGGGTCTGCCATCTAACGCTAAGAAGCCGAGTCTGGGTCTCATCCTTCCCGTAGGCAACATTGTAGAGCTTCAGATTACGACTATAACTGGCGTTTTTCTTCTTTCTGCTCTGACAGGCAGTTCCCAGGTTGTCCTTTCAGGACAGAAACTATTTCCAGCACCAGTCCAGACGGCCCTTTCGTGGGGGAGGCTGCCATCCCTACCGCAGAGGGAAGTGACTCGAACTCGAGTCATCCCTTCGGCTGCTGCCTTTCCCTCTATGTGGGGCAATGGGACGGGATCACGTCAGACGCTTGGGTCCGAGCCAAGGTTCGTCACGGTCTCAGGTTGGAATTTCTCTCCAACCCTCCAAATCTATTCAGGTCGTTCCCTCTGTCCCAGAGCCTGGAGTGCCGCTGCCTGTTGGATCAGGCCATTGCCCACCTTCTCGACATTCAGGCGGTGGAAGCAGTTCCTCTGGAGGAACGGGGCCTGGGCTTCTTCTCCAACATGTTTGTGGTTCTGAAGAGCTCGGGGGACTGGGGAGCAATACTGGACATCAAACGTCTGAACCGTTTCTGGTGTACAGGCGAGTCTAGATGTCCTCCCTCAAATCTATCCTTCAGGACATCAGTAAGGGGGACTTCTTGGCTTCAGTGGATCTCACAGAGGCCTATCTTCACATCCCATTCTGGCCGGTCTTCACGGGTTCCTGAGGTTCTTGCGTGGGAGCCGCCACTACTATACTGGGCTCTTCCCTTAGGGCTGGCCTTGGCTCCCTGGGCCTTCACGTAAGTTCTGGCGACCCTGGCGGCTCATCTGCGTTCCATCCCTATGAGACTCCAAGGTTATTTAGACTATGTCTTGGTTAAAGCGGGGTCTCTTCCTCAGCCATTTCAGTGGTTTCTGCCCGCCATCCGGAGTCTTCAGAGCCTAGGTTTCTCAGTGAACTTCCCCCAGAGCCACCTTTCCCCTTCCACGCACATTCTTCACTTGGGGACAGCCGTAGGCTCCGTGTCGGGGGTAGTGCGTCTGTCCCAGGAGCGCCAGAGCAGCCTGCGTCAACTGGCAGGTAGCGTTCGCGGAAGTCCGTTAGTTCGATCCTCACTCTATCTCGGTTATTGGGCAAGAGGGCTTCTTGCTTCGGGATAGTCCAGTGGGCCAGACTTCATCTTTGGCCTCTCTGGTGGGTACTCAACCCCTTTCGGAGGGAGCGATTGAGCAATTCTATTCGGATTCTCCGCCTCCCGGCTGTTCCCGGCCATTCAGCGGGGCTGCTGCTTCTGGGAACCAGACACGGCAACCGTCACCACAGGTGCGAGACTGTTCAGGTGGGGGGCCCTGGTGGGTTCCCGGATGGCTCTGGGCAGGTGGTTGATCTCAGAGCTCTGCCACAACCTCAATTGCTTGGAGCTGAAGGTGGCCCGCCTGGCTCTGCAACACTTCAGGCCTCGGGGGAGGGGCATCACGTACTTCTCCTGAAGGACATTGTGGCCACCAAGGTCCACATCAATCGCCAGGGGGGGGACCCACTCTCGGGCTCTCTGGCTGGAGGCACTGAGACTGGGCGTCTGGGCGGGGAGGCGCCTGTTGTCCTTGGTGTCAAATCACATCTCCGGGCTCTCCAACGTCCAGGCGGATTCATTCATTCATTCATTTATTACATTTATAGGCCGCCCAATCCCGGAGGACTCCGGGCGGCTTACAACAAAAGAAGAAAAAAGAAAAGCAAAATAAGTAAAAAAATAGTTTAAAATTCACAACACACATACGTTCTAATCGGGGCTGGACCTTAACACTAAGGTCAACAGCCCCAGGCCTGCCGGAACAGCCAGGTTTTAATGGCTTTCCTGAAGGCCATGAGAGTGGGTAAGGTCCAGACCTCTGGGGGTAGCTGATTCCACAGAGTCGGAGCAGCCAAAGAGAAAGCTCTCCTCTGGGGGCCCGCCAGCCAACACTGGCTGAGTCGGGCGACCCTGGATGATGGCGAATGGCTTCTCCATCCATCATTGTTTTTGGAGGATCTGTCAGGGGTTCGGCTCTCCTCTGGTGGTTCTGTTGCCTCACCCGCGAACTTACAGCTTCTCTGGGTGTTCCCCCGTTTCCAGTCCATATCTGCGGAGGGCACGGGCGCCCTCAGGAGCAGGTCGCCCGCGGGCCTTCTGTTTGCATTTCCTCCCATCCCCTTTGTTCCAGGGGCCTTCCGGAAGGTGGTAGCGGAGAAGGCTGTGGTCATTGTGGTGGCCCCTTGTTGGCCCAGGAGCCCTTGGTTCGCGGACCTAGTCCGGCTGTCGTGGCCCCTCTGTGGAGGATCCCGCGGGAGGGGGTGGCCTTGCAGCAGGGTGTCCTGCTTTGCCCAGAGCCCCGGTGGGTCCATCTGGCCGCCTGGCTCTTGGACGGTGGCTGCTGAAGAGGGTCTAACCTGTCCGCTGGGGTCATTCTTACTTCGAGGCATCTCGGCACCCTTCTACGACCTGCTTCTACAATTCCACCTGGGCGGCCTTTGTCCAGTGGTGTTCTCTTCTTGGCATTTCTCCCGACAGGGCCACTATTCCTAATGTCTTGGATTCCTGCAGAAGGGCCTTGCCGATGGGCTTTTACAGACATTGCGCCACCAGGTGGCAGCTTTGTCTTCGGTCCTAGGGGTGCGGGGCCTTCTTCCTCTCTCAGGCAGTGCTTCGCCTTTATCCTACCTTCCTCCTGAAGGTGAACAGTCCCTTTCATAGGGCTCAGGAGATCGTCCTGCCCAACTTTTACCCGGGCCTGTTCCAATGATAGGGGGAGGCTCTAGCATCGGTTCAACATGCGCCGCGCTCTGTGTATTTACCTCCGGCGGACTGAGGGGGTCCGTAGGTCAGAGGCCTTGTTTGTTTCGTTCCAGCCAGGAACGTTTGGTTCTGGGGTGTTCTCGGCCACCATTGACCATTGGCTGCGTCTGGCCATTGCGGGCCTACAGAGCAGCTGGTCGTCCGGCCCCATTGGGCATCACGGCCCGTTTTACTAGGAGTGCCGTGACCACGGCGGTGTGGGCCACAAGGGGCCCATTTGATACCTTCGCTTCAGCGGACACGTCCTTTGGTCGGAGGGTCTTGCAGTGGGTGGCGTCTGATGTTCCCCTTGGGCCTTAGTGGTTTCCTGTTTTCCCTCCCTGGGACTGTAACTTGGGTATGTCCCACATGTGACCACTCCCTCCCTTCCTCTGGAAAAAGAACGTTGGTCTTACCTGAACGTTTCTTTTAAGAGGAAGGGAGGGAGTAGTCACAACCCGCCCTAGTGTTTTTCCTTTGGTGCCAAGGGGAGGGCCCGGGTGGTTCCTGGGGGTGTTTGTTGTTGTTGTTGTTTTTTGTTGTTCAGTTCTACCGTTCGCCTTCGAGGAAACTGGGATAGGACTGGAAGGCACCAGTATTTAAGAGTTTGCTCTCAGTCTTTGGACCAATCAGGCTTTGAGAATACCCACATGTAACCACTCCCACCCTTCCTCTTAAAAGACACGTTCAGATAAGACCAACGTTCTTTCTCTGCATCTACCTTACAGTGTAAGAGAATTGGAACAGTGTTTGTTTCTCTGCATTCTGTGTTCTGCCTCTCACTGCAACAATTGAATGCGAAAATCCCCCTGAACTCAGTAAGTTTTAAATGACATATTTAGAAGTGAGCTGTTTCCTTTTTAACTGAGGAAAACATCTTAAGTTCAGAAGTAAACAGGACAGCTGTGGCCACTTCCACCACATTACATTGATTGCTTTTACTTTTTCCAAGTCCCATGGTATGGTTAATGTGTGGAAATAACTTTCAATTAAGAAGCAGAGCATTTTATTCCTTAGCACTTTATTGTTGTCAGAGGAAGCCCAGAATAGTTTTCCTTTATATTTATATTTCTGCTACCAGTTTTCTAAACTCTTGAAAATGAAATTCCTTCATCTAGATTTCATACATGGTGCAGCTGTCTTAGGAAGAGGCTTTTAAAATGTATTTTATCAGCTATAATTATAGCCCTCTTCCCTTCTGTTATGGAATTCAAGATTGGGCTTCTTGGTATCATTTCCCCCACCATCACCATTCCTGTTCTTCTAACAGCAATTTGATGTTTAAAATGGGCCATAAAGCATTCTATAACTTAATAAGCACACTTTTAGGAGTAACTCTAATGACCAGTTGAAATTAAAAGTGTTGTTCTTTAGAAAAGTTTGTTAACATCTAAGAAAAGTCCCCAAGTTTATTTAGCAACTACCTGGTCCTTAGTTGCAAATATTATTATCATTATTTCCATAACTTCTTTTTCTCCTTTTTTCAGAACCTTTTTGTTCCTTTGGACAAGTCCCTGCAATTTTCTTGGCAAGATTTTGGAATTAGCTTGCCATTGGTTCATTCCTAGGGCTCAGAGAGAATGGCTGCATTCCGGGTTCGGGTGCACATGTGCACCTGACAATCAGCTGGCCTGTGCGCACGTGCATGCCGGTTTTGGCCACTGCCATGTGCGCGAAGGATTGCTGATCATCATGCATGCCAAAAACCCAGAAGACAAACAGGCAAGGCCGTGCGTGCCAGGCGACATGGCTTTGCGTACCACTTTGGGCACACGTGCCATAGGTTCGCCATCACGGGTCTAGTACCTTACCCTTAGCCCTCATCCTGTCTTGAAACTGGGAAACTACTAGGATTCTTCAGTTTCCAAGACTTTCTTCTGATGACTAAAACAAGCATGTGTGAGGGTGAGGTAGATATATAAATTAAGTCAATTCCCTTTATATCATTTTGCAACTTACTGTATATCCCATCCATTCCTGTGCCACTGTTTGGAATGTTCACAAAAAGTCGCATGCTGCAATGCATACATTCAAATAATACAATACATAATTTTCTAACATTGATCCAGTAATCTTGCTTTTTATAGCAGCCTTTCTGTAATATGCCTAGAAAACCTCTGAAGTTAAAAAACATTCCCTAATGGAAATAATTGTCAATGAGCTCTAATTTTTTTCCCAGAATCTGTCCAGAGGAAATATGAATGAATGATAAAGCTGAAATAGGGAAATGGAAGTCCCTTGTACAATAGATACTCGTAAAGTTTGTATTAAAATTCCTCAAAAGTTGTATCAGCAGATGTTGGATTTGCATCTTTAATTATCCTGTGAGAAGGGAAAGAATTAATTTTACTTGGGTGTTAGCATTTGGTAAAAATACCTTTACAGCTGTTAGATTTCTCCAATGTTTAAGCTCTTTTTTTAAAGAATAAAACGAAAATATTTAGTTACTATAATTGTATTAGACTTTTAAGTACAACTAATATTATTTAAAAAATCAAATATGTATACGAAGTACTGTTTCTGATTTACTGAATATCTATAATTAGTTCAGAAAATCCTTGACATATCTGGATGAATAGGTGATATAAGAATGAAAACCTTTTTCTATTTAATATTTAAAGAGGGCATAAATACTGCAGGAGAGTTCCTGGTCTTTCGTGCTATGTAGATAAAAAGCTTCAAATTGATAGATAAACAATCTAATCTGTCGCATTTTATTATAAAATGTATTTGGCTCAAAAGCATACAACATAAATGTTTTCAAAGAGTAATTTTTTTTCTTCAAAACAAGCAGTCAAAAGACACCTATCACAAACCACTGGGAGTGAGTGCTTCTGACTCACTTTGGAAGCACAGTGAGACTCCATAGTATAGTATGCAATAGCTTTCTTCTTCTTCTTCTTCTTCTTCTTCTCCTCCTCCTCCTCCTCCTCCTCCTCCTCCTCCTCCTCCTCCTCCATCATCATCATCATCATCATCATCATCATCATTGTCTATCCACTGCCTCCACATGTTTCCAACCAGCGCTTTCTTTTGCTAACTGGGCCCACAATACTTGCTGATGTCAACAATCCATCTTGTTTTAGGTCTCATTCGTAGACACTTTTTATCAAGTGGGATCCATTCTGTGACTGTCTTGGTCCACCTGCCATCAGTTCTTCTTGCTGTCAGTATTTCTATGATGTATTTCATGAACAGCAGTTTCTCTAAATGCATCTTTTCAAAGTTAAATATAACCTTTCAGAATAAGCTGATCTATCAATGGCTCTTTAAATATAGAGTTACATTTCTGAGAATTTGAGAGACAAAATCATTTTAATAGATTAATAGCTAAGAGTGTTATTTTTAAATTTCAGTTGGATTCATGCCTCTTGCTATGTTGCAAAGCACTCTGGCACAGCATGAGACATAGTGTAGCATTAACCTGGAGCATCAATGTTTGTTCATTAAAAAATGCTAGCCCAAATGAAGGTCATAGCTTCTACACACAGGATGGATGGAGGGGTGAATTTTATTTTCAATATAATATGATACGATAGTGTTGTGACTCAGCAGCAGTCTTCTGTGAGTCTTTTCAGGATGCAAGATTAACTATGCAGCTGGGACTCGTTAGGGGCATCTTCTGGGGATAAAAGGACGGATGGTGCCACGCCCTGGTTGCAGGAGTCAACGTTCATTCATGTGTTTCAACATTCATTGATCACCAGTCGTGGTTTATTTGAAAGACACTTGGAGAAGTGATTGGCTTTCTGTAACCCTGATTCAAGGAGACACTTGGAGAAGTGCATTGCTTTGTAAGAGTTTTTGTTTGGTATTCTGTTATCTCATCAGAGATTTTATTTATGTTTATTTTTGGGCTCACAGCTAGTCTGAGCCGAGAACTGATAAAGTGAGTTCCTTTTACGTTTGTCTGCCTGTCGTCTGTTAACGAGTGGAGGAGGGGGGACAGAACAAATAGCAAGTTGGTATGGACCTTGGAGGTCTTCTAGTCCAATCCCCTGCCTAGACAGGAAACCCTATACCGTTTCAGACGAATGGCTATCCAACATCTTCTTAAAGACTTCCAGTGTTGGGGCATTCACAACTTCTGGAGGCAAGCTATTCCACTAATTAATTGTTCTAACTGTCAGGAAATTTCTCCTCAGTTCTAAGTTGCTTCTCTCCTTGATCAGTTTCCACCCATTGCTTCTTGTTCTACCCACAGGTGCCTTGGAGAATAGCTTGATTCCCTCTTCTTTGTGGCAACCCCTCAGATATTGGAACACTGCTATCATGTCTCTCCTAGTCCTTCTTTTCATTAAACTAGACATATCCAGTTCCTGCAACCGTTCTTCATAAGTTTTAGTCTCCAGTCCCCTTCAAGTTCACTTCAAATCTTCTAATTTCATTCTTTACACACCCAATTCAGATGATTTAAAGCAGGAGACTTGGACTTGGATCATACATAGAAGTAAATAATAATTCTTGCTGTTCTCTACTTTTATGCTGGTGATTTAAGTGGAGATACAGTCTTCAGGAGCTTAGCATGAATGTTTGCAATAGGGAGATTTCCAATATGCATACTTCTGACAGAGTTGCCAATCACATAGAAATGGTTGGATGTAGGAGGAGGAGGAGCCAACATTGTGACAATACGGATGTGCGGTCTCAATGCTTCGAGACCGCAGCCAATACTTTTGCTGCTGGGTGGTCCAATTGGACCTAAACCGTCCCGCAGAAATGGTGAACAGGAAGTATATGTCTTGCTGATCTCAGGAACATCACAAAGTCCCTGATCGATGCAAAAGAAGTTCTTCAAGCCAGCGATAAAAAATCCAGCCAAGGCTGATGAAGTCGGGGAGGCTCCAAAACGGAAGGATACGGAAAGAGAAAGTGTTTCCAGCTGGTGAGGAATTTTTACTGTTTTAAAAGAGACTGCCTATAAAAAACTTAAAATTAATTTAAATTGGAGAACAGAAGAAGTAAGCAGCGGAATTAAGCTTTGAATGGTTTTGGACAGTGGGTTACCTTACTTTTCAAATGCTATGTTCATGGATGGAATTTATGCAAGCCTTTTAATACGAATGGATTAAGTTTTCTTCTTCTATTTTTTCTTTTATTATTCTTTGTAACCTATGGACTAAAATTTTCCTCTTTCATTACTGTGGGTGTTTTTCTAACCCATTCAAGGATCAGACCTTCTTTAACTTGGAATATTAAAAAGATACAAAAAGAAACAGAAAATTGTAACAATAACACTCGGAGGCTGGAGGTTTGTGTATCGGAAACAAAACACTTTTACTTTATTGATTATCCTGGCTTGGTACTCCAAGGTCTCACCGCTTGTTTATAGAGAGTGATAAGAAGAAAAGCATACAGATGTCCTTTTGAAGTATATCTTTAACCAGAGAAAAGTGAAAATAAAACTTATTGTGAATTTATGCTTAATCTTGTAAAAACCTTCCAAGCCAGAGGAACAGTGTTTGTTAGCTGAAGATAGCAGTAGACTTATATACCGCTTCATAGGGCTTTCAGCCCTCTCTAAGCGGTTTACAGAGAGTCAGCATATTGCCCCCAACAATCCGGGTCCTCATTTTACCCACCTCGGAAGGATGGAAGGCTGAGTCAACCCTGAGCCGGTGAGATTTGAACCGCTGAACTGCTGATCTAGCAGTAGCCTGCAGTGATGCATTTAACCACTGCGCCACCTCGGCTCTTGATAACAGCATAACTTCAACAGCAGAAAGAAACTTTAAGTCTGCAAAAGATATTCTTAGAAATTCAGAAATTATCAAACACATTTGAGAGGACGGAGAAGTAGTTGGAAGATTTAGAACATCTAACAGTAAAATATGATGAAGAAGTTGGAGATGTTTATCAAGTGGAAAAAGTGGCGGTTAGAATACTAAAAACCAAAGAGGAAAATGACCATAAGAAATTAAATCTGCTGATATTTATGGTGATTGGTTTGTGTCTGGTGATGGAAAGAATGGAATACTGAAAGAGGAATTAACTGGAGGGAAACTCTCCCAAATGGCAAGGCACAAAAGAAGAAAAAACAAAATAATTTATGGATTTAAAGAGAGAAATTTTATTAGCAACATCATTGATAACACTACTGACAATTAAAGATAAGCTGATTAAGGAAACAGAAGAAGGGCATCGAAATTACATGAGAGATTTTACAAGCAATTAGTTGCTAAGAGGAGTCCATACAAATTTGATGAAGGAGATATTAGAGGACTGATACCACAAATGGCAGAAGATATGAGACTGTTTTGCTACTGGAAAGATACAGGTTGATAGATGGAAGTGTATAATTTAAAACTAGTTAAACTTAGTGAAATTTAGTGACAATAGATCTAGTCAAATAAATAATTGATAATGATAATAATGTATACATGTGTAGTGTTATGATAAGTAATAATTGGATATGAATATTGAATGATACCCATGAAAAGAAGATTAGAAATCTTTTTGATTATATATAAAGGTTAATAAAAAAGAACTAAGTTAGATTCAGTTAAGTCTTGATTATCAGGGGGAAAAATGTTATGATACAGGATATAGTCAAATAAATGAGGGATAATGATAACAACATATATTTAGATTTAGATTTCTTTATTTGTATGCTGCCCTTTTCCCTGAAGGGACTCAGGGCGGCTCACAACTCAAAAGGGAGGGGAAATACAAACAAAGTAACAAACATAAAAACCATGCATAGTTAAAAACACAACAATCATACCATTCGAAGTGGGGCAGCGAGTCTTTAGCCCCAGGCCTGTCGGAACAGCCAGGTTTAAGGGCTATGCGGAAGGCCTGGAGGGTGGTGAGGGTACGAATCTCTACGGGGAGTTCGTTCCAGAGGGTCGGAGCAGTCACAGAGAAGGCTCTCCTCTGGGTAGTCGCCAGTCGACACTGGGCGGCTGATGGAATTCGGAGGAGGCCTAGTCTGTGGATCTAATTGGTCTAGTGGAGGTAATTGGCAGTAGGCGGTCTCTCAAGTACCCAGGTCCAATACCATGAAGGGCTTTGTAGGTGACGACTAGCACCTTGAAGCGTACCCGGAGATCAACAGGCAGCCAGTGCAGCTCGCGGAGAATAGGTGTTACGTGGGTGAACCGAGGCACACCCACGATCGCTCGGGCGGCTGCATTCTGCTACATATATATATGTATGGGTACAACATAAGGGAAACTGGATGTAAATTGTAAACAGTGATTTGGAAAGGAGGATTAGAGTATTAGAGTATTTAGAGTATTATTAATACTTATAGGCCGCCCTTTTCCCTGAGGGGACTCAGGGCGGCTTACATAAAATGAGGGGAGGGGATATACAAACAATAACACATACAATACATAAAGTAAAATAATAGCTACATTCATTCATCATTCGGGTGGGGGCAATTATCTTTGTCCCCAGGCCTGACGGGCTAGCCAGGTCTTAAGGGCTGTGCGGAAGGCCTGGACGGTGGTGAGGGTACGAATCTCCACGGGGAGATCGTTCCAAAGGTCGGAGCTACTACTGAGAAGGCTCTCCTCCTTGTAGTTGCCAGTCGGCACTGACTGGCAGATGGAACTCGGAGGAGGCCTAATCTATGTGATCTAATTGGTCGCAGGGAGGTAATTGGCAGGAGGTGGTCTCTCAAGTACGCAGACCCACTACCATGAAGGGCTTTATGAGTGACAAGTAGCACCTTGAAGCGCACCCGGAGATCAACAGGTAGCCAGCGCAGCTCGCGGAGGATAGGTGTTATGTGGGTGAACCGAGGTGCACCCACAATCACTCGCGCGGCTGCGTTCTGGACTAGCTGAAGTCGCCGGATGCTCTTCAAGGGCAGCCCCATGTAGAGCACATTGCAGTATTCCAGCCTAGAGGTCACAAGGGCCCGAGTGACTGTTGTGAGAGCCTCCCAGTTCAGGTAGGGTCGCAATTGGCGCACCAGGCGAACCTGGGCAAATGCCCCCCTGGTCATAGCCGTCAGATGATGGTCGAAAGTCAGCTATGGGTCCAGGAGGACTCCCAAATTGCGAACCCTCTCTGAGGGGTATAGAATTTGACCCCCCAGCCTGAGCGATGGAACACTGATCGAATTATTGGGAGGAAAACACAACAGCCACTCGGTCTTCTCCGGGTTGAGTACAAGCTTGTTAGCCCTCATCCAGTCCATAACGGCCTCAAGACCCCGGTTCATCACGTCCACCGCTTCATTGAGTTGGCACGGGGCGGACAGATTCAACTGGATATCGTCCGCATATTGATGGTATCTTATCCTGTGCCTTCGAATGATCTCACCCAGCGGTTTCATGTAGATGTTGAATAGTAGGGGGGATAAGACCGAACCCTGCGGCACCCCATATGTTAGGGGCCTAGGGGTCGATCTCTGCCCCCCCACTAACACCGACTGTGACCTGTCCGAGAGGTAGGAGGAGAACCACCGTAACACAGTGCCTCCCACTCCCACCTCCCGCAGTCGTCGCAGAAGGATACCATGGTCGATGGTATCGAAAAGCCGCCGAGAGGTCGAGGAGAACCAGGATGGAGGGATGGCCTCCATCTCTGGCTCTCCAAAGATCATCGGTCAATGCGACCAAAGCGGTTTCTGTGCTGTAACCGGGTCTGAAGCCTGACTGGAAGGGGTCGAGATAGCTTGCTTCCTCCAAGGACCGCTGAAGCTGGAAGGCCACCACCTTCTCGACAACCTTCCCAACAAAAGGGAGGTTGGAGACTGGACGGTAGTTGTTAAGGACAGCTGGATCCAAAGATGGCTTCTTCAGGAGGGGTCTCACCACCGCCGCTTTAAGTGCGGCGGGGAAGTGCCCCTCCCGAAGAGAGGCGGTAACAACCGCCTGGATCCAGCCTCGTGTCACCTCACTGCTGTTGACAACCAGCCATGAGGGACACGGGTCCAGTATACAGGTGGAGGCACTTACAGCCCTCATGGCCTTGTCCACATCCCCAGGGGCAACATCCTGAAACTCAACCCAGAGGTGGTCTACCTCATCCTCTTGTGCCTCGGCTGGAACTGCAGGGATGGAGTCCAAATCCGACCGAACCGAGCAATTTTGTCCGCTAAGAATTGGGCACAATCCTCAGCTCTACCCTGCAAGGGTTCCCCCGTATCCCTCCTATTTAGGGTTATCCTAAACAGGGCGGCTGGGCGGGACTCAGCGGACGCAACCAAGGTGGCAATGTGGGATCTTTTCGCTGCCCTAAGTGCCCTGATGTACTCCTTGGTGCTGGTTGTTAGCATTGCTCGGTTCGATTCGGACTTGTCGGACCTCCATAGGTGCTCTAGGCGTCTCCTCCGGCGCTTCATCTCCCGGAGCTCCTCGGTGAACCAAGGGGGTCTCCGGGATCCGCCGCCTCGGAGGGGCCGTAGTGGCGCAATCCGGTCAAGGGTCTCCGATGCTGCCGAGTGCCAGGCAGCAACCAGAGTCTCTACCGGACTGTGGGCGAAAGTATCAGGAATAACCCCAAGCTCCGTCTGGAACCTTAACGGCTCCATAAGTCGCCTGGGGCGGAACCACCTGGTCGGTTCCTCCTCCCTACAGTGGGGGTTTGGTCTCCGGAAGTCGAGCCTCAGTAGGCAGTGGTCTGACCACGACAGGGGTATGATCTCATTACCCCCCAGACCAAGATCACAAGTCCACTGCTCCGAGAGGAATACGAGGTCGAGCATGTGGACCCGCTGAGTGGGTTGGGCCCCGGATTACCTGGGTCAAGCCCATGGCCGTCATGGAAGCCATGAACTCCTGCGCCCCATCAGAGTGTTCACCGAGCGACGGCAAATTGAAGTCCCCCAAGACCATAAGTCTAGGGAACTCAATTGCTAGCTCGGCTACCGACTCGAGGAGCGAGGGGAGGGCTGCTGCAATGCTGTTGGGAGGCAGGTACGTTAACAGCAGACCCACTTGACCCTTGAGGTCCAACTTTACCAGCAGAGACTCACACCCGACAAGCTCCGGAGCAGGGATCCTACGAGGTGCTAACGACTCCCGGATAACAATAGCCACACCCCCACCCCTTCTCTGGGCTCTCGGCTGGTGCAGCACCTGAAATCCTTCTGGGCACATCTCTACGAGGGGGACTCCTCCCTCCGGGCCCAGCCAGGTTTCAGTAATACATGCCAGGTCTGCCCTCTCGTCTAAAATTAAGTCCCGGACGAGAGGAGCCTTGTGAACTACAGACCTGGCATTTAGCGACAGCAGCCTGAGACCAGGGTCCTGATTACTCGCGCCATCTGGCCTCGGAGTGGGACTCATAGGGCCGGAAGGAGGGATCTCTGTAACGTAGCGAACCCTCCTTCCCCGGTAATGGCCAGCCCTAAAGTCCCCGCCATATCTGCCCCTCCCTGTTACGACCGTAATGCTCTGGCCCTCTCCCGTGTCTCTGGTCCCCTCAACCACCCCCGTGCCCCCCGCATTCCCCGGCAGGTCCTCCGAATCATACATACTCATGCACTCATCCAGGCAATCCCCACGTAGCAGTTAAAAACACAAAAATTACAACAATAATAAATAGTAAAAAGTGGGACATTCATTAGAAATTTTGTTACTAAATATTATGGATGTTTAGCTAGAATAGGACATAAGGATTCAGTGTTATTGGAGGATTGTAGAAATAGAAAATGAAATGCCAGTATGTGGTTATGTATTAAATCTTGGTATATTTTATGATGAAGGACGTTTAAACAATTATAGTCAAATGAAAATGGAGGTATGATGATGGTAACATGTATAAATATCTGAGTTAAAATACTTGAGTTAATATGAATTATGGTTGATGACTGTGGAAGAGATGCACGAAAGACTTTTGTAACCAACTGATACACTTTCTACAGTATGTAAAGAAGGAAGATTCTTTGTGTCGTGTCTGTTTTAAAAAGTAAAAATTAAAAAATTATTTAAAAAAGAATGGTTGGGCGTAGAGCAAGGCTCTGTTGTAGATCGGCACACTACAAGCATGAAGACTTTGCATAAGTCACTAGTTTGACTAAAAGAATATCTTATGGCTTTTTGTGTGTTGCTTTGCACGTTGGGTTTAATAAAGAGATAGTCTTGGAACTTAGCTAATGAATTATGTATCAATTTTACTTAAAGTAAGTAAATATTAAAAAAACCTTTCCCCTCCTCCCAAGTTTTAGCTAGATATTCTTATGACATTTAAGAAAGTGTAGCATAAATCTGCTTCTTGATTTGAAGGCTATGTAAAAACTGATTTATTTGTCCTTAATTTTGTGTGACCTTTTCGTTTCACCCTACAGTGCAAAGTGAAAATATAAATAATGCTGTCTTAAGGTCCCTTGTCTCCTTTTTTGTCTTAGCTCTTATGAAATCAGATGATCTTTTTATCAGGCTCTCCAAATTAGTTCAACTTAAAATATGACTACCTTTTTTTCTGTTGCTTAATTAATTCTTTAACTGTTTTTCAGTTATTCAGTCAAATATCTCTTTTATGAAGAAAGTTGAAGACTAGCATGTTTCAGTTCAGAGTAATTTCTTAAATTGCTGAATCCCCATTCTGTTAAGGATGGTATGAAATCACAGTTGAACCTGTTTATCATATTTGAGCTGGGCAAATAATATTTTTCTGCATGAACATAAAATTATTCTCCAGTATTATTCCATTTACTTTACTTAACTGTAAGGCCAAGGACAATAATCATGAACCATAATATGTCTCTAGTTTCCAGTACCTAGGAAGGCAGGCCTGGCATTTAGCAACAGCAACCTGAGACCAGGGCCCTCATCTCCTCGGTCACCAGGTTCTTGAGGTGAGCCTGAGGGGCCGGAACAAGGAATCGCTGTAATGTAGCGAGTCCTTCTTCCTCAGTAATGGCTAGCCCTACAGCTCCTGTCATATCTGCCCCTCCCAGTCGTAACCGGGATGCTCCGACCCTCTCCCCCCATAGCCCCCCCCCCTCTCCCATGCCCCCCATTCTTCCGGTGGGCCTCACACACCATTCACTCTGGGCAAGGGGCGGATCTGTGCCCCCATTCACTTCTGCTTCTGCACTCAGTGGAGGGGGCTCCAGGTCGCACCCCCAGTCCTATCATGTCATTCAACAAACATTCTGCACAAACACAACCCACAGTAGTCATTAAAAATACAATACAGTAAATAGTTAAATTAATTAATTTAAATAGGCCCATTCACTCCCACAATCGTACAATCATACACTCAGCACAAAAGTTAAACGCCGTTCTTGAGACCACAAAACACAGACGGTCAGTGCAGTCTGAGGCGGCTGGGGGCCAGACTAATTTGGGGGGGGGAGGATTTCTTGTTCTTTCCCCCGCGTAGTCTGAAAATGGCGTAAAAGTTTAAGGGGGCTGAGAGAGTTGGTGCTAGTTGGGAAAAGCAGGTTCCCCATTCTCTTCATCCTTGTCCTCCTTCTCTGTGGGGCCATATGTCGCAGAGCAGTGTGCAGAGCAGCCGGCACGGTAGCAGTTCCCCCTGGCCTGGCATGCTTCAGATCATAAGGTGCAAAGAGCCAAGGGCGCAGCAGCCGGAGCGATGATAGAAAAAGGGCCCACACCAATCAAGACCACCAGCAGCAACGATGTCCAAGCTGCGGCGAGGGAAGAGGGAGGGAGGGGGAGCCGCGATCAGGATGGCAATGGCGGCAGCCAGAAGGCCAGCCGCCCCGTCCCAAATCACACTGACACAGATTCAGACTCACCAGCTTCACGGCTCCATGGGCAACAGGGCAGGCAGGAGCGGGAAGAATCATCACAAATGAAATAAGATATGGATCATAGTGTCTGTTTTGTTGTAAGCTGGGTGAAAATTAATACATAGTTCTTTAGTAGATAGAATTATGATATACTTTTTTTTTTACATCTACTTTAGTTTTAGCAAAAGATCTGAGCAAAATCTACAAAACAGGTTTTGTAAAAATCATAATAGCTATGAAATTCAAGTATCATGTCATTTAATAACAGAATAATGTGTATGCTGTGGCTATATATTACCTATATTATGCTTATATCATATAGCAGGCAGAGTGTTTCTTTTACTAGGCAGCATAAATATTTATAAAGTGCTGCATACTTATTGTTATTGCTAGTATTCTGTATTATTTAAAGTCTTTATGAAGAGACTTTGATGGATCAAGGTTAACCAGTACAGTGGCATTTTAATTGTGGACATTGCACCACCTGAGAAAGTACAGCTGAGAAGCGACTCAAAGCAATCTTCATGTAGCCACTTAATTGCATGTATCCAGCCATTTTGTTCTACTTCTGTCAATTTCTTCCATCCAAGTGGCCACAGCAAGGAATTACTGATAGAACAGATGCTGCCAGTTGCCTCAACCCAGATTTGCATAGCTCTGCTGTGCGTATTACAGTTCCTTTGGGTTGAGGATTAAACGTTGGACTTACAGAAACCATCAAAGGATGCCAATTAAACCTGCATTCTCAGTACACACAGACTGTTATTAGTAGGCAGATCATAGCCAGCACCCTCATTTGCAGCATAAAACTTCTTGGTATACAGTGCAGTTACCAGATGCATCAATCTCAAGTTTTCAGCTCAAAGTAGCAGCTGCAGGCCTGATGCTTAACAATCTTTGTGAATTTACCACATCCCCTGAACCAGCCATTTCAATGGACAGAACTAGATTCACTTTATCCAAGGCACTTCACTTTGGACAATATTCTACTTTGGCTGTCTTGTCCAGAGAACATCTGCCAGTCCTGATTTTCTGGCCTCTGCTGCTATTGGCATTCCTTCTCCTAGTGACTGGAAGAAGAGGTACAGCAAGGAGCCAGGATCATCAGCTGCCAACATGACACAGTTGTCTATGTATCATTGTCCATTGCACATCATGTTACTTTCCTGATTGGAAAAAGTTTCTGGTCAGGAAAAGAAATATGTTATAGCCCAACTGGTCCTCTAAGCAAGTTTTAGATTACCGTATTTTTTGGAGTATAAGACGCACCAAGATTTTTGAAGAAGCAAATTAAAAAAAAGTTGCACTTTGCAGTCCTCCCAAAATGGCCCGTTTTTTCGTGAAAAGAGGCCCGTTTTTTTTTCCAAAAAGGCATGAATATCCTTTAGGAGGCTTGTAGAATGCTCTGTGGGGGTGGGCAAAAACAAGCAAAAAAGCCTATTTTTTGCTCATTTCTGCCCTTCCCAGCCCCCAGGAGAACTCTGAAGCCTCCTAAAAGGCTATTCATAGCCATTTTTGGGAAAGAGGCGGGTTTCGGGAGGCAAAAAATGCTGTATTTTAGTGTATAAGATGCACCAGATTTTCAGCCTCTTTTTTTGAGGGGAAAAGGGTGCGTCTTATACTCCGAAAATACGGGTATTATGGCACTCAGGCTGCCTATCCTGTTCTAAAATGGACAATTCAAATATCTTGTCCTAATCAGGTCTGATCTAACAGTAGAAACTCAAGATAATCACATACGTTTCTGGTGACTAAGACTGAGTTCAGCCTCTGCTTTGCTGCTGCTTCGGCTGCCCATTGAAACGGGAGGGGGGGCATGGTATTTGGGAGGGAATTACTTATTGTGCTGGAGGAGGATTCTGGAGTTCTGCTGCCTGCATGCGGAGGAGGTTTTCCCGCCAAGGCCAACGGCACCGACATTCCATCTGGGTGATGCCTTCGAAGTTATCTCACACCTGACACTTGGAAGAATTATGATTGGACTGTAACTGGGATGCCAAGGGGTGGGGAATGGGTTATTCTATATATCATTTGCTTTCGCGCCTAAATAATCAGTCTTCGCTTTGCTACGCTTCTAATCATTTATAATTAGTAAAGTACACTTGATTTCTATCAATGGAGTCTCGTGATTTTCTTTCCTAATTATTCAATGGAGGAGTGCTGACACTGAGAGGCAGCTGTAAGATGCTAGGTATTTGGTTGCTACTGTACATGGACATAACATGAAATTGACTTCAATAAAAAGCAATTGCAGCATAAGAAAATAAACGTCTTATAAATTTAGTAATAAAAATAGTTTCCATCCGTTGCTTCTTGTCCTGCTTCAATAGAGTCAACAGGTTGACTTCCTCTTCTTTGTGACAGCCCAGAGGTGGGTTGCTCCCGGTTTGGCCAAACCGGTAGTGGAATTCAGGCCTGGGTCACAGAACCTGCTGCGACCCTGGCCTGGCACACCCCAAACTGGTTCCCTCACTGCTGCTGGGCCGCCAACATTTTGGTTTTTAATGACTGTGCAGGCGCAGTTCACTGTAAATTGTTCTGCGCATGCACGAAGGGTTGTGAACCAGTAGTAAAACTGGCAGCAACCCATCCCTGTGGCAGCCCCTTGGATATTAGAACACTGCTATAATTTTACCCCTAGTCCTTCTTTTCATTAAACTAAACATTCCCAATTCCAGCAACCATTCTTTATATGTTTTAGCCTCCAGTCCCCTAATCATCTTTGTTGCTCTTCTCTGTACTCTTTAGAATCTCAACATTTTTTAAACATCGTGGCAACCAAAACTGGATGCAGTATTCCCAGCATGGTCTTACCAAGGCATTATAAAGTGGTACTAACATTTCACGTGATCTGGATTCTATCCCTCTGTTAATACAGTCTAGGACTACTTTGGCTTTTTTGGCAGCAGCAGCACACTGTGGATCATATTTAAGTGATTGTCCACTAGAGCTCCAAGATCTCTCTCACAATTACTACTATTGAGCCAGGGTACCACTATACTATACCTATGCATTTGCCTTTCTGTAGAACATTACTTTTTTCACCATTGAATTTCATTTTATTAGATAGGGCCCAATGTTCAAGTCTGTCAAGATCCTTCTGTATCTTAAATGTATTCAATAGATGAGATTGGCTTCAAAAATAGTGCTAAGTAAGTATAGCAATAGCACTTAGATTTATATACTGCTTCACGGTGCTTTACAGCCCTCTCTAAGTGGTTTACAGAGTTTAGCATATTGCCCCCAACTGGGTCCTAATTTTACCCACTTGGAAGGATGGAAGGCTGAGTCAAACCTTGAGCCTGGTGAGATTCGATCTGCCAAACTGCTGGCAGCCAGTGAGCAGCAGAAGTAGCCTGCAGAACTGCACTCTAACCACTGCACCACCACGGCTCTTATTATGTATGGTTTGTTAAATAATGTGTTAAAGTTGCATTCACACCTACTGATAAATTAAACCAATCATGTTATAATTTAAAACAATATATGCATCCAGATAGGAAGGCTTAAGTTATTATGCAGCGGGCAGACTTGAGATTTATGGATATATTGATATAATTTGTAACTTCTAAGAAATATAGAATTCTAAGTGAACTCTGGTGTTTTGTAGCGTGAATGAACACATTTTTCAAAATGTTAAATAATGGCTTTAGTGATGGGATAAATTTTGGTCAGATTCAGGCACACTACAGTACTACAATTTTGTGCTCTATATTGTGTTTTTGGTCTCATGACTTGAAAAGAATATATGGACGTTCTTTTACAGTCTCAAGCATGTAATGGTCCACTGCATTGGGTTTGGTAAACAAGGGTTCATTGTATCTGTATGACACTATACACAGTCTGTTCAATAGAAGAGACTCCACAGTTCGTTCACGTTTGCATTAAATATAAAATGTTTCCACGATGCTAGTTAGGAGATTTATGTTTATACAAACATAAATCTAATTAAAGCTGCTTCTTTTGAGCAAGCATCTTCTTTGCTTCTTTGCTTCCTCAAACTTGTCTGAAAGATCATATGCTAAATATTTTGGGCATACAATGAATTGAGTGAGAGTGGGCTGATTTAGTTCATATCTGCTTATTTTTTCTCCCACATGGGCACAGAAAATGTCAATGGGGAATGGGGAATGGATTTCTTATCATTTGCTCCTATACTAGGGCAAAGAGGCAGTGGCCTTGTACTCTATTTACAGAGCTGTAAAAGCAGTATCTTTCCCCTGCCATTTATGATAATGACATCTCCAGCCAATTGATTTTTTAAAAAAATCCATTCATTCATTCATTCATTCATTCTCTCTCTCTCCCTCCCTCCCTCTCCGTCCCTCCCTCCCTCCCTCCCTCTCTCTCTCTCTCTCTCTCTCTCTCTCTCTCGTGTTAAAAGGCAGAGTTGGAATATTAATCCCTTCCCTCATGTCCTTGCATCTTCTCATTTCAGTTTACCCTTCCAAGAAAAGTGACGAATTAAAAGAAACCACTCTTTTTATTTTCTAAGATTGCATCTCAATAAATCTTAGAAAACAAAATAAGAAACATTATTGGAAGCAAATATGTTACCCGGGGCTGGTATAACATGCTAACTTCCTGCAGCATGTATTTATTTGGAATATATATTCATTCCAAATACCTTATGATTTGTGATGAATGTATGTTGTCTTTTTATGTACACTGAGAGCATATGCACCAGAGACAAATTCCTTGTGTGTCCAATCAAACTTTGCCAGTAAAGAATTCTATTCTGTTCTGTTCTGTTCTAATGGATAGAGCCTGGTAGATACTAAGGCAAAAAGATGCATCTAATGTAGGAATAAGCAATTTTTTAAACCTATGCCTGCATACATTCAAAGGCAATGAGATGAACTATTTGTGCAATCAAACCTCTGTGGTGGCAGACACACAGAAAGCTTCTTCCTCACAATCAGGTAGGAATAAAGAGGAGTCCTCTTCTCTAGCATGACAACATACCTCTCAGCAATAGACAAAGCAGATGACTGAGGAGCAGCAAAACTTATACACGCCCAATATCTGCCTGCTTTATAATACAATTTAATGCAGAGTAACTTTCCTTAAATAAATACAGTATGCATTTTATAAGAGTGTTCGAAGACTCCAATTAGTCCAGAATGCAGCTGCGCGAGCGATTGTGGGTGCACCAAGGTACACCCACGTTACACCTATCCTCCGCGAGCTGCACTGGCTACCTATTAGTCTCCGAATCCGCTTCAAGGTGCTGGTCGCTACCTATAAAACCCTACATGGCATCGGACCTGGGTACCTGAGAGACCGCCTCCTGCCGATTACCTCTCTCAGACCAATTAGATCGCACAGGTTGGGTCTCCTCCGGATTCCATCTGCCAGCCAATGTCGGCTGGCGACTCCCCGGGGGAGAGCCTTCTCTGTTGCAGCTCCGGCCCTCTGGAACGAGCTCCCTGTTGAGATCCGGATCCTTACTACCATCCCGGCCTTCCGCAAAGCCACCAAGTCCTGGCTGTTCCAGCAGGCTGGGGGGAGCTGAGAAGCATCTACCTCCATAGAAATTGTGAATGTTTTGTTTTTAATATGTTGTCTTTGTCTTGTTCCCCCCTTTCCCTTGTCTTTTGTGAGCCGCCCGGAATCCTCCGGGAGTGGGCGGCATACAAGACAAATAAATAAATAAATAAATAAACAAATAAATAAATAAATAAATAAATAAATAAATAAATAAATAAATAAATAAGCACAGAAAAATATTTGCTGGAAAATACTATTGCTTAATGGCACTCAAATATTTGAATTTCTGTTTTATATTCTTAATATTAATTTATCAGAAACTCCTCAAGTTCTTGTCCACTTTTTATTGTATATAGTAATCCAACTATAATATATTGACATACAGATATTATTGGAAATAGTTTTCACATAGACACACACAATGTAAATATTTACCACCGGTAGTAATATTTACATAATAAAAGTGTGTATGTGTGTGTGTGTGTGTGTGTGTGTGTGTGTGTGTATGTATGTATGTATGTATGTATGTATGTATGTATGTATGTTGTGGCCTAGCAGGAGCCATTGGAGCTGCCACCAGACTCCGACAGCAAGGGGCCCTATGAGTCAGCTCTGGAAGATGTGGAGGACCCTGGACAGGGTTCCGACTCTGAGCAGGGCGCAGAGAGGCTGGTTGGCCACCAGGAGGCGCCTGAGCCTTGGACCAGTGGGAGGAGACAAGGGAGGGTGATCCGGACGTCATGCATTGGAGCAGTGGGGAGGAGCCAAGGGAGTTGTTCCTGGACACCTGGCACCGAAGAGCTAATAGGCGTAAGGAAAAGTTGCGCAGTTAGAGGAGATAATTGCACTCAGCTGGTGGTAATTAGGCTCCTCTCAAGACTATAAAAGGAATGATTGTGCACACGAGTCCAAGCAATGGGTTATTTCAGTCTGGTTGCCCTGGAAACTGAGGAAACTTTTCCCACTCCTATTGGCGTAATCTCCCTCCAGAAATTTTTCCTCAGTTTGTCCGTTCAGAAGCATTTGTGTGAGCTCCAGCTGAATTAATCCTATTTCTTTGGCTTGGACTCTCCTTTCCTTCCTGACTTTTCCCTTTATCTTCCTCTAATTCCCTCTCTTTCCACCCTTGTAAAAGTGATCTGATCTGCTGAAAAGAGCCTCCAGGAGGCCATGAGGTAAGTGTGCTGTGGGAGAAGGGCTCTCCATGCCGTTCGGGTCAGCTTCGGAGGCTTGCTGCATGCTTTTAAAAGGCGCAGCAGAGGCTTTTTCGCTAGCCAGCAGACCCAGGGCTCCCTGTTTATTGTTTTTCCGCAGTTTTTTCGCTTTTTCTGGCCCGCTCCCACTGTAGCCTGCCGCGGAGAAGCCCGCGATCGCCGGCCGACAGGTCGATCGCTGCCTTGGCCTCCTTAATTCCCCTCATGGCGTGGTGGCAGGTGGCCATTTTAAGTGCCTTTTCGCGCCCATTCTGGCTGAGTTACAGGCCGCACAGCCACGCTATAGTCAGGAGGCCACTGGGTGGCAGGGGGTCAGCCTGGGGTTGCCTCCTGTCCACCTGCCACCCTCATCGCTACCAAGGCGGCGCTGGGGCCCTGGTCTACCTGAGGCCACCGCACCTGCACAGGGAGGGTTCCCAGGACTTGCCCCTTTTTTTCTTACCTACTCAAGGGCCTGGGCCTGCCTGCTTTCCTGACTGGCCTGTCAGCCTAATGCTGCAGGCCCCTACCTCCATGTCATCTCACTGGCACTGTCTGTTATGTATCTTATCCCAGGACAGGTTAGAGGCCCTCAGGTCCATGACCCACAAGGTGATGCAGGCAAGGCAGGTTCCAGTTGTCCTCCTCCCCCAGCTGTTGGGGAAAATGATCTCCTGCCTGTCGATCGTTCCCTGGGCTCGCCTCCACTCCAGGGTTCTGCAGTGCTTCTACCTCACTAGAGAGCCAGCAGGAGCAATTCGACCAGACTGGTTCCCATACCACAGATGGTGAAGAGGTCCCTCCGGTGGTGGACATCACCTGCACTCTTCAAAGGACATCTATTCAAGGAGCCCGATCGGTTGGTCATTACCACAGATTCCAGTCTCGCCAGCTGGGGAGCACACATGGGACGTCTCGTGGTTCAGGGCAAGTGGTCCCCAGCGGAATCGAATTGCAGCATCAATTTCCTGGAGCTGCGAGCAGTGAAGTTGGCTCTTCGGCACTTCCACCAGTCCATCCGTCACCACCACGTTCTTCTGATGATGGACAACGTGGCCACGAAGGCGCACATCAACCGCCAGAGCGGCACCAGATCCAAAAGACTGATGGCAGAAGTAGAAGCCCTGGGTCACTGGGCGGAACGACATCTGGAGTCCCTCCGCTCTGACCACATTTCCGGGGTGAACAACACACGAGCGGACTGGCTGAGCAGGACCACGATAGACTCCGCAGAATGGCGGCTGGATCCTGCTCTGTTCAATCAACTGTCTCACAGATTCGGACTGCCACTAGTCAACCTATTTGCCACCAAGGACAACGCCCAACTACAGCATTTCTTCTCCCGCTTCCATTCACCGGGGGTGGAGGGAACGGACGCCCTTCATTGCAGCTGGCCCCGGGGCCTCCTGTACGCGTTTCCCCCTCTCCCTCTTCTTCTGCAAGTTCTCCACAAGATCATAGAGGAGGGGGCGGAAGTTCTCCTTGTAGCACCTCATTGGCCCCGGAGGTCGTGGTTCGCCAACTTAGCCTGTCGGTGTCCCCGCCGTGGCGGATCCCTCCAGCTCAGGTCTCCCTCAGCCAGGGAGCCATCGTCCATCTGGAACCCCAGTGGCTCCAGTTGGCCGTCTGGCACTTGAGGGGGACCTGCTGAAGGCCGAGGGGTTGTCGGACGAGGTTGTGCGTACCATCCAAGCTGCTCAACGTCCCTCGACAACGAGGATATACGACTCTACTTGGGCTACATTCGCCAAGTGGTGTGAGGACTTATGGCTCGACCCGGTCACGGTTCCAGTGTCTCGAGTGTTGGACTTTTTGCAGGGGGGCCTTGAGAAGGGTCTCTCTCCAGCCACGCAGGAATCTTCTCCAGTGCCATAGTTCAAAGGACTCAATTCTTTGGCGCTCAGCCTTTCTTATGGTCCAATTTTTACAGCCATACATTGCAACTGGGAATGCCATAGCCTTGACTATACACATTTTTGTTAGAAGGATAATGTCTCTGCTTCTTGGTATGCTGTCTAGCTTTGCCATAGCTCTCCCCCCAGGAGCAAATGTCTTTTAATTTCTTGGCTGCAGTCCCCATCTGCAGTGATCTTGCAGCCCAATTAGAAGGTACTTCTTATTGAAAATAAAATTGTTATTGATACTGGACCACGTTTGAGGGGGAAAAAATCATGTAATTAAAATAAATTATGCCTATTTGTATAAAATACAAAAGATGTCTGATGTATGGATAGCAATAAATGGCTCAAGTTACGAACTGGAATTGCCCTGTTGAAAAAATATAGTTTTTCCCAAACAAAGGGCATGAATAGCCTTTAGAGGGCTAGTAGAGTGTTCCGGGGGGATTAAAAATGAGCAAAAAACAGCCCACTTTTTGTCAAAAAAAAAAGCATTAAGAAGCTTATAGAGCGCTCCTGGGGGCTGGGGGGAGGCAAAATTGAGCAAAAAACAGGCATTTGATTAATATGCTAAATATACTAAAATTCAAATTGTTTTATTTAATTAAAATTAAAGTTCATTAAAGGGCTGCATTCATTCTGTGTTACTGGTTGAAAACAGAAATGATAACATTCACACACACACACACACACACACACACACACACACACACACACACACCCTCCATACTCAAAACACTAAGAACATAATCTTCTGAGGACAAGGGCAGTGTAACAGTTGGTTTGTAACTTAACTTATAAGTTATAAGCAGGTAACAGCACCTAGTCAACTTTGTCTAAATTTAAAGCTAATTAGGGTTGGTCATAATTATTGCTTTCTAGGGAGACCACCAGGGAATAACGGACTTGGGCTAGATTGGAAAGTTGAAAAACATTTTGGAAAAGGAAAAGGCTGTAAGAAACAGCTTCCATACTGTGGCCAGTATTATATTCTTCTGGTTACCAGGACTTGGAGATATCTTTACCTTTCTGTACAGTGGTAGCAACACTGGAGTTAAAAATATAATTGACCATTTGCAGACTTGACAAATTAAGTGGCATTTTTGCCAGTTTAAATTTTTCTAATTATAGTCATTTAATTTGGTATGCTTTTGAAATTTGCATTTACCTAAATAAAAATAGAAATTATTTATTGAAATGATGTAAATTCAATAATGCTTTGCAGACAGTATGTATTTGTCTGTCAGCTGAACTTTTGCCTGAAGAAGGGTATCTCAGCCAGAAATTCGGGAATACAGCTACTCTAATTGATCAAATGAAAATTGGAAATGGTTCTTTCAATTTAAACTGAAGGTTCTTCTGCGAATCAGAGGCTTTGTTAAACTTTTGCCTGTCTCCTCTATAATCCCTTAAAGCATAATGAGGTATTGTCAAATAAAATGCGACAAAACTGCAGGTTTATGCTGTTCCTATGATTCTCACAACCTATAAGTTTTTAACCTAGCATTTCAGATATGTAGGAGTACAATTGATATCGTTCCTAATTTGCTGTGTCCAAAAGAAGAGACTTCTGCATATTTAGGAATCCCATCAATTTTCGTGTCCTGTCTTAAAGCAATTTGGGAGGGAAGATGATTTGTAATCCAGCATGTCTCGACAGTGGCTGGTTGGAGTATTATGGTAAGAGAAGGTTTATCATCCCCTTCCAAATATCCTGCTGGCTGTAATCATGGCAATTGTAATTCTATACTACTGATGAGTAGTAGGTAGATTTTTAAATATACCCACTTAGCCAAGTTATGCTTGGCTAAGTGGGTACATTTAAAACAGCTTATAAGTAGGTAACAGCACCTAGGATCAGACTAACTTGCATTTGAAACTAACTTTGCCATAGTCTTTCCATCTTCTCCCCCCCCCCCACTGTAATTGCACACCATGCTAAAATATTATCTGTTGATTAAACTGTTAAAAGGTATTACAAGATTATTACAGTTTAAGAATGTAAATGTTCTATTTACATATTAAATATTTACTACCAGTAGTAATATTTACATAGTAAAAGGTACTATTATAGTAGTTGTCATTTAACCATGGTAATTGAGACTGGAATTTCTGTTGATAAGTAATGTGGTCATACAGTGCAACCTCATGTGACCGCATTGCTTAGGGACAACAATCCAGTACTCCTTATTAATGCTCTTAAGCGAGGATTGCAAACCATTATATCACTCCCAGGTGCCTCACAAGCTGGCAGGTAAGGCACGAACATGGGTGGCCTGGAAGGCACAGCAGGAATGCACCATGGTCAGGTGTAGCTGTTGCCAAGTGGGGTTGGGGTGGGGGTAAGTGACTTACCAAAGCAAATCGCAACTTTCCTGCTGGCTCCCCATTGACTTTGCTTGTGGGAAGCTGTCAGGGAAAGTTTTAAGAGGAAATCATGTGATCCTAGGATGCATCAACCATCATAAATGTGAGCTGATTGCCAAGGGCTCAGATCACAATCAAATAGCTATGTGGGTGGTGACACAGCTGGAACTTCAAGGACCACTAGTAACTATCACTACTTCAGCACCACTATAACCTTGAATATTTGCTAAGTGAATGGTCATTAAATGAGAACTATCTGTACATACCAAAAATGTGGAATTTATCACTACAGAAGTATGGATTTATCACCCTTAGGTAGTAGCAAAAAAGATAGGATGATAGTTATCCCAGATCTACAGTGCATAATGAAAGACTTACGTTCACTCTCTGTTTATGAGTTGGTTGCTTATATAATGACGCACAATTATTTTGTGTGATTTAATTTAATTTAATTAATTTAAGATAAACTCCATGATTTCGGTCAGAAAAGAAATGCTCTAAAAGTTGATGGTGGCTGTGGAACCACAAGCAGAGAATCAGGCAAAAGAGCATATGTGGAGGGAAGAAACTGAAGAAATGCTGACAGAAAAGAAATTATGATGATGACTAAATCAAGTAGGAGTATTTGCTCTGTATTTCACTGGGATAGGCGAAGGAAGGAAGAAGGATTTGGCTGCATTTAATTGGTATTAGTGAATGCTATAAGCTGAGTCAGTTCTCTTCCTTCCACCAAGTCCTCTTCAAATTCCTCCTAAGAAAACATGCTTAGCTTTTTGTTTACAAGGGGAATGCAATAGATGCCTTCTTGATCAATGAAGAACAATAACTTATCTGTTGCCATTTATTGCTAGAGAAAGCTATGGTACAAGAGGAAGTGGCCTGAATTTTAAAAAAATCATTTTAAAGATAGTAGTACAATAGCATTTCTTACAGAATTTGTGCTTAGTCAAACATATATGAAAAATCAAATCTTTTACAAACCTGTAGTTATATAAAATGTTGTACTGAACAGGCCCTCAAGTAATAATTTCATGGTTTGTAAAATATTTCTATTTTTATTTTTAAGAGTTTAATTGAGTTTATCTTTGAATTTTTACACAAATAATCCAAAGAACAACATTTGCCTTTCATCTGTTTGTCTCATCACCTAAAAACAGAATATTTTCAAACTTACATTTTGGTCACATCTATCTATACCAAATTTCAAATACTTGTAGACATATTTTCTTACTGCTGTTAAGTATGTGTCAGGATTTGTCTTATAACTCATAAAATATTGAGGAAAAAAACTTCAATTTTTCTCCCCCCATTTACTAATTTGGAAAAGTTATTGTGTTTGTTGAATTGATGACATGGGAAACTGCCGTTGACAGGAAACTCAGCTATACATGTGAATCCTAATTGCAAACACGCAGAATCTTGCTATAGCCACTAAACTGGATACTTTGTTTGCAATTTGTGAATGAATCATAATGAACAACTCCCTCCCATCACAACATAGAAACTGTTCTGTTTGTTTGTCTGATAGTCAAACCCAGTTCTGCTTGAAGGGCTCTTAAACAAAACATTTCAACAAAAACCTAGATTTTCAGGGAAGTTTTTTTAAATATCTTTATTTTATTTTATGTTGATATAAGCAATCCATTTTCCATTAAACAGTGTGTCATCTGGGTACAAATATTTTGTGCCAACAATTAAAATTTACAATCATTCATTATTTAATCTATTCTTAGCTTAATTTCCAATTCCTTAAATGGCTGATACTATAACAATCCTCATCATGATTTATTTAACTATTAATTATATTAACTATTAATACATTGTATTTTACACATCTTCTTTTACTTTTAATTCTTATGTCTATTCTCTAACCATCGGCAAAATAATTCCCAAATTGTATAATAATCAGTATGTTCTTTCTCTTTGATAACCAGTGTCAATCTATTCATTTCTGCACATTCTAGTATTTTCCTAATCACATTCTCCTCTATAGGGATTTCTTTACTTTTCCAATTTTGTGCAAATACAATCCTAGCTGCTGTTATAACATGGACAATCAAATATACATTTTCTTTACTATGGTTTTCTGTAAAATCCCCAACAAAAATATTTCAGGTTTTAAGTCAATATGTTGTTGTATCATCTTTTCCAGCCACGTACATATTTTAGTCCAATATTTTTTTTTGCCTCTATGCAAGTCCACTACATACGATAGTATGAGCCAGGTATCTGATGACATTTCCAACATTTAGCTGATTTGTCTTTAAACTTCTTCACCAGTCTAGCCAGTGGCCAGTGCCATCTGTAAAACATCTTATACAAATTCTCTTTATATGCAGTTGACATTGTTAATTTATAATTTCTATCCCATAATTTCTGCCATTTAGCTAATTCTATTGTATAACCACAGTTTTTTGCCCAAGCTATCATTGTTTCTTTCACTTATTCTTCTTCTAATTTAATACTCAATAAAGAGCTATACAAGTCTTTTATCATCCTCTCTTCTGTTCCTATTAGTGTCTTATCTAAGGGAAGTTAAGACCAAGATTTATCGTAATATGATGATAGTAAAAACAGCAAGGTTATGAGATTAAAAGTTTGAAGAGTTAGTTTCAGGTATTATTTTACAGCCCGCAAGCCTGACTTAAAGAGTTTTATAGCCTGATCTCTTAAGTCCCAGTAAGGTTCATGTGTAAGGATGCATCCCAACCAATAGCAGAGATTTGGCTCTTTTCTTTCAAGAACACTTCTCTTTCTGACTTCTAGATGGGGTGAACTTCTAGATAGGTTTCACCCTTTGATGCTGGTGCTCCTTATTAGGAGGGTAATTCAGATTGATTGATTGATTGATTGGTTTAATTTGTATGCCGCCCACTCTCAAAGAGACTCAGGGCGGCTTACAGTAAAAAAGGGGGAGGGAAGGACATACAAAAACAAGACAACATTAAAAGATCACAACATTCACAACTGAGGGTGGGGCTGGACAACTTCAACAGCCCCAGGCCTGCCGGAATAGCCAGGTCTTGGTCGCTTTGCGGAAGGCCGGAAGGGTAGTAAGGGTCCGGATCTCCACGGGGAGATCGTTCCATAGGGCCGGAGCAGCAACAGAGAAGGCCCTCCCCCAGGGAGTCGCCAGCCGACATTGACCGGCAGATGGAATCCAGAGGAGGCCTAATCTGTGCAATCTTATAGGCCTCAGGGAGGCAATTGGCAGGAGGCGGTCTCTCAAGTAGCCAGGTCCGATACTATGTAGGGCTTTAAAAGTAATGACTAGCACTTTGAAGTGTGTCCAGAGACCAATGGGAAGCCAGTGCAGCTCGCGGAGGATAGGTTGTGACGTGCGTGTACCTAGGTACACCCGCAATCGCTCGCACGGCTGCGTTCTGGACTAACTGGAGTCTTCGGACACTCTTCAAGGGCAGCCCCATGTAGAGCGCATTACAGTAATCCAGTCTTGAGGTGACGAGGGCGTGAGTGACTATCCGAAGGTCCTCCCGGTCTAGATAGGGTCGCAATTGGCGCACCAGGCGAACCTGGGCGAAGCCCCCCCTGGTCACAGCCGACAAATGATGTTCTAGCGTCAGCTGTGGATCCAGGAGGACCTCCCAAATGCGGACCCTCTCTGAGGGGCGTATACTTTCAACCCCCCAGGCTGAGAGATGGAATAGCTGGACCATCTTGGGAGGGAGCATCAATAGCCACTGAGTCTTGTCGGGATTGAGTGCAAGCTTGATTCAGATCATCTCTCTGTATCAAATAGAATTCCTTTTATCTCAATAGAGCATATTCTAGTTGAGTAGAACCTCCTTGATGAAGTATCAGATTGGTGAATCTTCTAGTTCAGAGTGATATGAATGTTCTTTCAAAAAAGGAAAGTAAGAGAATGATAGAAAAACTGTATAACAAAGTATAGATTTACATTAATTTGTGAACTTCTCTTTACCAGGAGGAGTGAAAATATTATATGTAAGCAGGTAATCAACTTGAAACCACACATTATAATTTTGCCACCCAACAACAGTGAATAGGAAGGAGGTACAGTACAAATAGGTTTGCCATGAACATAGTCTTAAGTGACCTGGTTCCCACATAGGATGGATTACAAAACAGATGGGGAAACAGCTGAATTATATTGGAGTACAGCAGTAACACAGTGGTTGTTCATGTTGCACAACCAAAAAATATCTGCTTGAATCACCAATCAGGAATTTGTGATGGATAATGTTTAAGTTGGGAAAAAGTAGGAAAGTATAATTTTCTCTAAAATTAAGTAAAAATGATGATATGGGAATGACTTCCTATAATTAGTTTCATAAGGCCAAAGCAGTAAAATCTAATTTAAGTCACGTTAAATTAACTAATTGGTTTGTATAGGACCAAATTGGATAAAAATAATGCTATAATCCTTATAACAGCTCAATTAGTATTCAGCTTTGCTTAGTATTGTAGAGTGCAGGACAGAGTTGACAGGAAGTGGCCGTGTAATAAATCTATTGCAGAGGTTAGATTACATTAGATTAGATTAGGATTAAAACTGCGGGCTCAATTTTTACTTTCTACAGTGTACAACCTAAATAGTTAGGCTGTACACCTAAAAAGTTGAAGATTAATTTACTTTAATCATTAATCGAAAAAGAAGTTGAGCTCAACCTTCCAAGGTTGGTAAAATGAGGACCCAGATTGTTGGGGACAATATGCTGACTCTGTAAACTGCTTAGAGAGGGCTGTAAAGAACTATGAAGCAGTATATAAGTGCTATTGTTATTGCTATTACTTTAATAATTAATCAACATGACTTAAACTTAATCTCTTTTGGTAGGAGAACCTATAGATGGTCTTCGAGAGAGTGATTATCTATTGATTCATTCATGCCGACAATGGACAACTATTACAGCTCATAGTCTAGAAGAGGGCCATTATGTCATAGGGCCGAAGATAGAAATTCCAGTGCATTATGCCGGTAAGTGTAGCTTCAGTTGTGGACTTCAAAAAACTGACTAGTTAACTTGCTTGGTTTATCAGCTACAAAAAAACTATCCCTGAAAGAAACCATGACAACAATTCCAGAAGATTTATGGAAATACTGTAGTTTATTTCTACAGCATAAATATTTTATATGCTTTTGTTAAGAGTGTGATTTACCTAATAAATTTTCATTGACTGCTAATGGAAAATAGTGTCTTATGCAAAGCTGTTGCAATGTAAAACAAATATTTTACTTCCTGAATAGTTTTTTTTTATTATTATTATTTGAACATTTATAGGCCGCCCTTTTCCCTGAGGGGACTCAGGGCGGCTTACAATCACAAAGGAAAGGGAGTGTAGGACAGTGCAAAAAGAAATGTGAACAAAAAATAAATTAAACAATAAAACTCAACATTCACTCAACATTCGGGAGGGGCGAAAATAGGCTTAGCCCCAGACCTGACGGGCTAGCCAGTTCTTGAGGGCTGTGCGGAAGGCCTGGATGGTGGTGAGGGTACGAATCTCCACGGGGAGATTGTTCCATAGTGTCGGAGCCGCAACAGAGAAGGCTCTCCTCCGGTAGTCGCCAGTCGGCACTGACTGGCGGTGGAATACGGAGGAGGCCAACTCTATGCGATCTGATGGGACGCAGGGAGGTAATTGGCAGAAGGCGTCTCTCAAATAGCCAGATCCACTACCATGGAGCGCTTTATAGGTGGTGAGTAGGACCTTGAAGTGCACCCGGAGATCGACAGGTAGCCAGTGCAGCTCACGGAGGATCGGTGTTATGTGGGCGAACCGTGGTGCGCCCACGATCACTCCGCGCGGCCGCAATTCTGGACTAGCTGAAGTCTCCGGATGCTCTTCAAGGGCAGCCCCATGTAGAGCACATTACAGTATTCCAGCCTGGAGATCACAAGGGCTCGAGTGACTGTTGTGAGGGCCTCCCGATTCAGGTAGGGCCGCAACTGGCGCACCAGGCGAACCTGGGCAAATGCCCCCCTGGTCACAGCTGAGAGATGGTGGTCAAAAGTCAGCTGTGGGTCCAGGAGGACTCCCAAGTTGCGGGCCCTTTCTGAGGGGTGTAAGTTTTGTCCCCCCAGCCTGAGCGATGGTATGTTGGTCAGATTTTGGGAGGAAAACACAACAGCCACTCGGTCTTGTCTGGGTTGAGTATCAGCTTGTTTGCTCTCATCCATCTTTACCGGCCTCTAGACCCCGGTTCATCACGTCCACCGCTTCATTGAGTTGGCACGGGCGGACAGATACAACTGTGTATCGTCCGCATAGTGGTGGTATTTATCCCGTGCCTCCGGATGATCTCGCCCAGCGGTTTCATGTAAATGTTAATAGTAGGGGGGATAGGACCGACCCCTGCGGCACCCCATAAGTTAGGGGCCTCAGGGACGATCTCTGCCCCCCCACCAACACCGACTGCGCCTGTCCGAGAGATAGGAGGAGAACCACTGCAAACAGTGCCGCCCACCCCTATCTCCCGCAGTCGTCGCAGAAGGATACCATGGTCGATGGTATCGAAAGCCGCTGAGAGGTCCAGGAGAACTAGGATGGAAGCATGGCCTCCATCCCTAGCTCCCAGAGATCATCAGTCAATGCGACCAAAGCGGTTTCTGTGCTGTAACCGGGTCTGAAGCCAGACTGGAAGGGGTCAAGATAGTTAGCTTCCTCCAAGGTACGCTGAAGCTGGAGAGCCACCACCTTCTCAACAACCTTCCCTACAAAGGGAAGGTTGGAGACTGGACGTAGTTATTAAGAACAGCTGGATCCAAGGACGGTTTCTTCAGGAGGGGTCTTACCACCGCTGTCTTAAGCGCGGTGGGGAAAGTACCCCTCCGAAGAGGAGGCGTAACAACCGCCTGGATCCAGCCTCGTGTCACCTCACTGCTGTTGGCAACCAGCCAGGAGGGACACGGGTCCAGTACGCAGGTGGAGGCGCTCACAGCTCGCATAGCCTTGTCCACATCCCCAGAGGCAACTTCCTGAAACTCAACCCAGAGATGGTTTGCCAAGTCTTCTCCTTGTGTCTCGGCTGGATCTACTGGGGTGGAGTCCCAGTAGTTTTGAGTATATCTTATAGATTTTGGGCTATTAAACATGAAAATAAACACACATTTAGCCTATCACACACCATTTTATGGAAATCTGTTTTTACAAGTGGCAATGTATACTTTCAGTACCTTTTGGCAATAGTCTGCACATATAAAAGAAACATTAAAACATGGAGCTGTTGTTGAAGCACATCTGGTACATCAAGATCTCCAATATCTGTGGAGATCTAAAAGTAGTAGTTCTACTGCTTGGAATGCAGCTCAGATATACCAAGCCAACTGTTGTTACATATGTGAAAGAAACAAGCATGCAAGAGAGTTGCATTATATGAAAAAGAATTTGGTTCTAGGACAGAAAAACATGGCACATGAAATACTTATTGACCCAAGAAAGATATTTTTGCCTCCAGTTCACATAAAACTTGTATTGATGAAAAAAATTATGAAGGTGATGAAGAAGGAAGGTTCTTGTTATTTGAGACAGATGTTTCCAAAAATAACTAACATCACGATTAAACAAGGCATTTTGTTGGTCCACAGATCAGATACATCATCAATGATAAGTGGGTTGAAGATCTGTTAGTGAGGCAAGAAAAAAATGCCTGGAAAGCATTCAAAAATGTCTTTGAGAATTTTCTAGGCAACTACAGAGCACCAAACTTCATTCAGCTGGTTGACAAACTTTTTACAGCACACAAGATCATGAAGTGCAATATGTCACTGAATATTCATTTTCTGCATTCAGAACTTAGCCTCCTTTCCCCCAAAATCTAGGTGCATCCAGTGATGAACATGGTGAAAGTTTTAACCAGGACATTGTCACAGTGGGAAAATGGTGTCATGGAAACTGGAATCCATCAATGTTGACAGGCTCTTGTTGGATCCTGCAATGAAATGCATCAGATACCGAGTACAAATGAAAATCAGCAGCAAAACACTTTTTGCCCTGTTGAGATTTGCTGCATGTTGAAACATTATGCAGTTAAATACATTATAATCATTAAAAGTTAATTCCATTTTTCTCAAGATTCCTATGAAATGTAATCATTCTGAAATTATAAGTCAGTTTGATGATAAGTTTTTCAGGAAGCGAAGTTTTTGAAAATTATTGCACAGGGATCAGAAGTCATTGTAAAAAATGGTCAAGATCCGCTATATTGCATTAAAATATTATCTAAGGACATGATACCCTTCTTCTATTAGTTTTCCATATGAACTGTGGCAAAGGTGTTAGCAGAGAACATATATTTATTGATTGTTCTGTTGTAAACAAGTATTGGGTAAATAGTCTATTCTGGTGTACTTTGATTGTGCTTAATCTTGTGGGGTGACTATGTTGATAATGCAGATGGAGTGGAGGCAGTCTATAAAATTTTATTGGGTTTATGGAATAAGCCTGGATACTTTAAGTCTGTGTTATGGTTTCCGTTACAATTTTAAGTTTTTCTCATTTCAAAATGGAAGGATATTTTGTTATAATTTTCAACAACCATAGACGAAAGGTGTACCTGGGATTGCAAAAAATTGTTCAGTGATAGTAAATCGCATACTATTGCTGTACTCATTACATTACTTAAAGTTCATCCTGATCTTTTCTTTCTAGCAAACTGCAGGGATCCAGTGCTCAACAGGTTCCTTTTCAAGGTAGACCTATGCACTGTCTTCCCACAAATTTAATTTTCCTTAATTTCTGGGGCAATCGAGCCTTTATTTACTACTATAAACTTTGTCAGCCATGTATATCTCTGCAAACACACTCAAATGGCAACCCACCCTTTTTCTACTATCTTTCAATAAAAATATTGTATTCCCGCTAGTTAATAAAGCGCAAAAATATCAGTAACTCAAAAAAGATCATGTCTTAGAATTTCTGTGCACAGTAAAGGCAGTAATAAAAATCATTGCTGCTGTATGGCAGTAAAATCAATTACAGCTTGAATAGCCCAGAATAGCCCAGAAACCAGTTTCCCAGTGTGTATGTTCTGCATTTGTATAGTTCAATAGACAAGGCTTTTTTTAACTTCTTCCCTGGAGAATGTTGTGAGAGAGTAGAAGATTACAGATTACAGCTGGAGAAATTGTGCAGGAAGAAAGGATAAGGGTGGGTTAAGTTTCATGGCAGAAGGAAGTGGTTGGAGAAAGAGAAAGACGTGAGATTGGATTTACCGTCAGGAGAAATGGTATTAGAAGGCAAATTTTGAATGTTTGATATAGCAGAAAACTGGATAGAGCAGAAAGCTCTATCCTCTGAAGAGCTGCATAAAAGCAAATATAGCATGTGGTGGAAAAGATAAAACCTCTAAGTCTGGACTACCAGCAATTGATGAGAGTCTCTGACAGCTCCTGCCTCAAACTTGAACAGCTGAATGGGGCTTATGCCATAAATTAACATAGGGTCCCCTGGGAAGGTCTGCCTGAGTAGGGCTACTTCAGGACTTGTTGGCCTGACTGAAAGACAAGGAATGACCAGGAGAACTCTTTCTAGAGTAAAAGAACAAGGAAGCTGATCCTAGGTTGAAGTCTTTAGCGATCGCAGAGCCCTGTGCGAGAGGGTCACGTTAGAATTGTTGGAAAGTTCAGCAATGTTATTAAAGATTTGTTTCATGAGATATAAACTTGAGGTGAGTAAGAGATAGGAATTGATGGGCTAGTTGGAGTAGTTTTGCTTGCTTTCCAGCCCATGTGTGGAATGATTGAGAAAATGTAAGTGCTTGAGAAGGAGGCAGAGGTTCTTGCAATGGTCCTGTTCCCAAAAAATGGATGTTAGGTAGAACATTTGGAAGGGCTGGGGAAGAAGGGTTGAAAAGTGGGTGAAATCAAGTTATGATGGTTAAGGAAGTTATGGTGGAAAACTATGGGCTGGCTGGTCCAAATAAAAAAAAGAGGTTGATTTTCTCTTCCACTCAACTCCTAAATCCTGGGTTTGAGTGGCCAGATTACTGAAAACTGTGAATCCTGGCCTGTTCCTGATAAATGACACAATTTATAATTATATTAACAATTAAACTGCATTCATTCATGCATTGAAGATAGATGCCACCTGGTATTACCATCGAAATCTGTTGGATGAGTTGGCCTATCAGTGATTTGCTCTTCCAGCTTTTCTATTTCAAATGAAGCGGTTCCAAGATAGAAAAGTCAGAAGGCAATGAACCACAATTTATCTACTACTGGCCCTTCTCTAGAGATGATAGGCTATGAATGCCTGTATATGAAATTGGGCTGTAGGACTAAATTGGGATTGTGTGGCATCTTGCTGTATGGCAGAATGCCAACCTTCTTAGACCTCAGTGCAGGGTTGATTTTGGAATATCATTGCCTGTTGATAATGGTGGATTTGGAATCCATTATTGTGTAAGGAGATTGATTTCCAGTGGTCTTGTTTAAGAAAACACCACTCTCCTTTTGGGAGTAAGGTGCAGGGAAGTTTTCTTATTGGCCATCAGGAGCTGTGCATGCAATACTCTACCAACAGAAGTGCTAAAGTTCTTCTCCCAGATTCTGTGAGCTCTTTCTGGATCTGGAGCAGAAGTGCGTTGCTTCCAGTTCGGCCCGGATCGGCCGAACCAGGAGTGGCGGCAGTGGGAGGCTCCACCACCCACCCGGCATTTCTGCGCATGCAAATTGGTAGTGCCGAGATTTGAAACCCACCTCTGATCTGGAGGTCCTGATGGGAGTAATTCTTACTCTTATTACTTAAAGGACTATTTCAATTCACTTACTATGGACTGTCTATGCAGACTAAGACTACCTTAAGGTATCATTGATGTAAAATGTAGTACCTGCCTGTTGCTTTCACATTATGATTAGTTCTGTGTGTTGCACTGGTTTTCAGTACGCTTCTGACCAGAAGTTGAAAAACTGCTTTTAACCTACACAACCCTTAATGACTTGACACCAAGGTACCTTCAGGACCACCTTCTTCAGGTAGAACTAGTTGAATGGGCTGTTGAGGTTTTCTCAGCATGTGGGATTGCAATGAAATGACTAGGAAATAGTATTGGGCCATCTTTGATTCATCCGGGTGCAATTAGAGCCGAGGTGGCGCAGTGGTTAAATGCAGCACTGCAGGCTACTTCAGCTGACTGCAGTTCTGCAGTTCGGCTGTTCAAATCTCACCGGCTCAGGGTTGACTCAGCCTTCCATCCTTCCGAGGTGGGTAAAATGAGGACCTGGATTGTTGTTGGGGCAATATGCTGACTCTGTAAACCGCTTAGAGAGGGCTGAAAGCCCTATGAAGCGGTATATAAGTCTAACTGCTATTGCTATTGCTATTTCTAATTAACTTCCATCTGAAAATCAGATGGCATGAACTTTGTCTTCAACAAGACATTTAAGATGGAACTTTTCCATAGCATTTTAATGTCTAAGATTGTTGGATTGCAGATATCAGTGTTAATGAATGTTTTCATAATTGATTTATTTTATATATTTGGTTTTATATGGGATGTTGTAAATCCACAGAGTCTTTGTGGATTTGGCAGTACATCATATCTTAATAACATACTTTAAATAAATGTCTATTTAAACAGTTCTATAATTTGTAAATAATATATAAATGGTCTTACATTTGTTTAAAAACAATGTATATCATCGTATTTAAATTCAATTCAAGTTTATTTAAAGTAATGTTCAGTTTATTCAAGTAAATTTAAAACAGAGTTTTTCTAGATCAGTACCTTAAAACATGTAAGATGCAGTTTAGAAAAAAATCTATTACATAGTATTACTTCTGTTTCCAGAACAATGTGATTTCTTTCAAACGCGTAACAAATCTGCTTAATTTGGAATGACAGGAACAAAATGTTTATTCTGTGCAGAATAAACTTAAACATTTCAAATGTTCTGGTCTACTTGCGCTTTCATCGCAAAGCCACAAAAGTAGATAAGATGTGTTTGACTGGTATTTATCACTTAACCTAACCGATCAACCAAGGAGATGATTTTTATTTTTTCTTAATAAAAAAATCAATTAATAGAAACTGCATCTTTAGCAAGACTGTGCGCTTTGCATTTCCTGCCTGCCTATTGCTACAATTATTATTTTTTCAATATATTTGGTGCTGGCAGTTTATATTTATTTAGTATTCTTAGCTACCTTAGGTTGCTATCATTTGGACACTTCTTGGAGAAACCAAATGTTATATACTTTGTTTGTATTGCCAATGCAATTTAGGATTGGTAATGAAAATTCAAAGATTCATCTACTGCAATTTAGTATACTTAAAGTAGTTGATGTTATTTGTTCCCTTAAGATAATAGATAAAGTAATTAAAGCTGTGTAATAGCCAGATCCAAAACAGGCAAGGTGTTTCAGAACTTGCACCGACACCCTACCCTCACTGGAAAATTCCTTAAAGGAGCCACACCTTTTCCTGGGTTGACACTGTAGTTACAGGATTTAGAAAATATTTTGAGTTCAGGTGGTGTTATGGATAAGTTGATAGGATGCAATCAAACATTGCCACCCTCCTCAACACCTCTGTAACTCAAATATATATTTCTTGATTCCATATAGCAACTGTGCAATCCAGAAAAGGCAAGATTCCTTACAGGAGCTGCTAACAAATACGAGGGTGCCCACAGTGAATCCAAAGCATCTTTAGTCATTCCATATCTCTAATGAGAATCACACTTTAAAAATGAAATCTAAAATATTGCGTGTGAAGACTAATTTGTTTTCTGTATTGTATCACTGTCCACATTTGTTAAGGAGTGAAATTCTAGTGTGGGAATTACTTTGTTGTGAAATAATTCAGGGGTTGTTTAATGTCAGTATGCAGCATTTTGAACAACAACTATTTATTTGCTTAATGTTCCAAGGCAGATTTGTGTGAGGGTGACTGATTTTGTCAGATTTCAGACCAGGCACAGCTGTTAAACTGAGGCTGACGTTCAAGAGTATATAAAAGAGAAATTTCCAATATATCTAGATAATTTGCTTTATTCGAGACAAAAGATGTGCCAAAAATCTGCCTACTATAAAACACAGTAATCAAGCCCTTATGTAAGAGTGCCCATGCTTTGAAGAAGAACTGTGTGAGTTTACTATGACAAACAATCAGGGAGAATCTAGCAGTACTTCCTCCAACTAACCACTTTTGTTAAAAGGATACAGTTTGCAAGCTTCAGCTCAGTTCATTAGAAGCATTGTCCTTTTATAGGATTTGAACTGGGGTGGAGGCTTTAATTCTTTAACATTTTTCCTCCTTCCCTATTCTGGAAAGGGCTTTGACTTTTCTTTCCCATATTGAGACTGTGATTAATATTCTCCATATTTATACTGTGGTTCTGTCTGGCATGAGCAACACTATCACTATACCAACTTCAGCCATTACAGATGACCATATCTTTTACTTAGAAACACCCAGCTTTAAGAGTGTTTCATTAGATTATCTATTCATGTTAGAAATTTAAGAATGGAACTAGATCTCTCTAGTTGAACTTACATCCTTGTTCTCCTTGTTGCTGAAGAATAGAAAAGTTATACTGATTGAAATTAAGTAGTACCGAGATTGCTCCAAGGTAGAATATTACATGATATGTAATATTACTCCCTCCCTCCCTCAGTGTATGTTTCAGAAACCTTAACATTTAAGACAAACAGTGGATGAAATTAGGCTTATGATGGTGAACCTATGGCACACGTCCCACAGATGGCACATGGAGGCCTCTCTGCTGGCACGCGAGCCATCGCCCAGCTAAGCTCCACCACGCATGCACGTGTGCCTCCCACTGGCCGGCTGATTTTCAACTCTGCAGCACGTGTTGTTTAATCAAAGTGCAGTTAAAACACTATACAAGCCATCAAGAATATAACTATATACACCCAACAGGAACAGGAAGTGCCTCACAGGAACAGATAGAGGTAAACCCTAGAGAGGCAGGAAATACATCACTGAACAATAGAGATGAATGCTAGAGAGGAATAAAGCTGCATACAAGGCAGACATAACACCTGTAACAGTGTAGGCATATACAGTGGCGGGGGGGAGCATTTGGGCAGCGTACCCTCCCGAGCCCCCCACACTCTGTTTTTGATCCAAGGAGGCTGCTAGGACCAAAATAAGGTGTAGGGGGGTCCACACGCAAATGTGCAGCGGGAGGGGGAGCACACATGGGGTTGCACGTGCATGCGCAGGGGAGTTGTGCATGCATTGTATTATGGATGTGGGCTCGTGTGCATCTGCTGTCGTACACATGCGCGTGCTTTCAGTGCATGAGGACAAAAGGTTAGCCATCACTGATTTAGGCTGCTTTCTTTTTAAGGCCAATAAAGGAGTATATATGTTGTTTATCATCTTCTTCTTCCATTGTTGACTCTTGGCTTTTTGTTATGGGAATTTCTAATAATACATTTACATATGTTTGTAAAACATATGGAGTCAAATTTTGCATTAGATTCCAGACACATAAAAGCTGGTGCTGGGCTTGTTGCCAGATAAGGGACGTCACAAGACGTCTCTCTTTATTTCTTATTCACTTGTTTGTTTACAATAAATAATGCCACTGTTTTGTGTGTGGTGTGTGTGTGTGTGTGGGTGTGTAATGTGTATGTGTATAATGTGTGTGTGTGTGTGTGTGTGTGTGTGTGTGTGTATGTATATATATATGTTATATTTGTGCTGATAAATAAATAATTTGTGCTGATAAATTATGGATGGTCTCTTGGGACGAGCCGAAGGACAGTGAATGGAAGTAGTGATCTTCCTCCCATATTGGGCATACCGGGGGTTGTAAAATCTTATGTATGTATGTATGTATGTATGTACACACACACACACACACACATACATAAACACACACACATATATATGTATGTGTGTGTATATATATATATATATACACACATACACACACATACACACACACATACACACACACACACACACCTCCCTAACACTCAAGTTTATTAAACAATTGGGTTCAAATAACTTAATAACTATTTAAATTCTAACAAAGCAGTCAGCTGAAAAAATCTAGATAATTAAAAGAAAGTAATATTTTATTTCATTCTTAAATAACCACAATTTTTTTACTAACAGGTTCTGTATCCCTGTTGTGTAAATGCACAGCTTCTCAAGTCTTTGAACCTTGTTTCCTGTTCCACATTGCTTTTTGCTTAATACTTTCTGTTTATCACAGCAACTAGCGAAACCCTGGCTTCACAAAGAAGTACGTCCCAAATGGATGTTGCAAAACCCATCTTCGCAAATGGCGTTGTAAAAATTTAAAATATCCCACAGTTCACTGTGGCACCCTGGAGCATTATGGCACTATTTGGGAACCTCATCAAGAATATATCTTGCTTTCTTTCTTGCATAGTAATATATAGTGAGCGTTGAAAGCATAATGCCTCAGGATATATTGAAAGTATATACCCCACATGCAATCAGTGCACATCCTATCATGTTACTTTTATGAATATTTCTAAATTTCTCCTTTTGCAACTTCTAATTTGCTAGCTAAAATTCAGTGTATGTCAGAAGAAGAAGAATGGTGAGGCTGATTGGTTCAAGATAACTTCCATATGGTGTTCTCACAGTAACTTCCTGATGACTTCTGGCAGGAATAGGGTATCTCTGGCAATGCAGGAGGAGCACACTGGCTCTTCTTGACCTTTTGGTGGCGTTTGATACCATCGACTTTGGTATCGTTTTGGGTCACCTTTGGGAGCTGGGCATGGAGGCCACAGTTTTGTGCTGCTTCACCACCTTCCTCCAAGACTAGTCTCAAGCAGTGTAGATAGGGAGCAAGAGGTTGTGCCCACAGCCCCTGCTTTGTGGGATGCCACAGGATTTGGTGCTCTTTCTGCTCCTGTTTAATATCTCCATAAATGGATTATCTGGGTGAAATAATTCATTGCCACTGATTGAAGTATCCTCAGTATTCTGATGTTACCCAGATGTGTCTCTCTGACCCAGGTCAAGTAAGTGATGCTGTGAATGCTTTTTCACTATGCCTGGTGACTGGATGGGTCTGGATGGGGAATATGGTTCAAAAGACCCCTTGTAAGATAGACTGGCTGTGGATTGGAGGCTCCTCTCTATCTGGGAACTTACTGTCTTTAATCCTTCATGGGGTTGTACTGCCCCAGATAGAACGGGTCGTAGGGCGGCGCCAGGATGTCGAGGAAGGCGGCGGGCCCGGCACCCTCGGCCGCGATCTGGTGCAGGTTGTCCCGCTGCAGGGAGAGCAGGCAGGGCGGCACGGAGGCCGTGTAGAGGTGGTGCAAGCAGAGCAAGGCGCACAAGCGGTGAGGGCAGCCGGGGCAGGAGGTGGCCTCAGGGGCGTCGGCGGAAGCGGCGGCGTTGGGGGCATCCTGGGGCTCCTCGGCTACTCGTCGAAGCAGGCGATGCGGAGGGTGCCATAGAGGACCTTCAGCAGCCCCTGTATGCCCAGGTGGTCGTGCAGAGGGATGCAGGCGCCGGCGCGGAGCATGAAGACGCCCATGCTGAAGCGCGCCGTCTCGCAAATGTGCGTGTAGCTGACGGGCGGCTTTTCCGGGAGTATGGGAAGCGGGCGATCTGCTGCTTGAGAGATTGCAATGGAGAATTTGACGATATCCTGAAGCTCCTGCAAGTGCGCAGTCTGAGCCTTCGAGAAGCCTGAGCCCATACTCACAATTTGGGAGGGTGCTCCGTTCGCTGACGGACGGCCTGGTTGTGAGACTTTGCCCAGTCGGGGGTGAGTGAACGGCGGGCGACACAGGTAATCACGTCGGGGTCACCAAATGTGAAGTACCCGTGGTTCGCCTCATGAGGCCAATGTTGAGAAAAGACACGGACACGAGCTCTCTCGGGATGAGGCGACCCAGATTGGGGGTCTGGGAGCCCCTTTTATTGAGATAGGACAAAGGCAGGAGGAGCAATCAGCATGTGATTTAAGACAGCCTGTCAAACTACAATTGCTAATCTACTGCTCAGGGAAGTTCTGTCTATATATGGTCAAATCCTGGGCGTCGTTGGGTAAGGCACATCTAGAGTGAACTATCAGGATGTTATGTTATGAACTATCAGGATGTTATGGAGTTTGTTTTTTCCTGTGTGGTTCAGCGTGGCTCTGCATGCCCTGTTATGCACTGGGCCATGGGTGACCGCCACACCTACACAAGGAGTTATACGACAACAGGTATGTGATCTGTAAGTTCTCTTGGGACACATCAGTTCTGGTGAAGGAGCAGTGAGTAACTTTGGCTAGAAAGCCCTTTGCTTAGTTTCGTGTTGTGTGCTAGTTACACCCTTTCCTAAATTGAGAACCCTTTATTTTAGTCACATCCATCCTGGTCATCTTCCATATGGACTACTTCAAGGCAATCTGTGTGGGGCTATTCTTAAGGATTATCCGGAAGCTGTGATTGGTGCAGAATGTAGTGATGTGAGCAATTCTGGGCACCCCTAAGGTTGCACTTGTAGCATCTCTGCTAGATAAGCTGCCTTGGGTCCCAGTTTGCTTCAAATTCAAGATGTTTGTTATCTTTAAAGCCCTTCACCAGGATATCTGAGGAAACCCAATCATATCATCCTGTCCCACCCAGTCAGGCAGAAGGTATGTTGCAGATCCCATTGGTTAAATAATTTTTGACTGGCTTAAATACAAGAAGAATGTCTACATCTCCATCATCCTTGCCCTTTGAAACATCTTGGCCCCAGAAGTGAGGCATGCCCCCACTCTTCTGGCCTTCCAACTAGCTCTGCCAATTGTGATGGAGGTCAAAGTGTAATATGTGACCGTGCAAGATGGCTTGTGACATGAGGGTAGTCCCACCATCTTTTAAAACTTGTAATATCTTAATTTTAACTTCATTTTTAACTCTGTTTTAGCTGTGTTACATTTTTATACCACTTTTTATTTTGATTGTAAACTGCCTAGAGTGACGTAGGTGAGATGAGCGATGTAGAAATGTGATAAATAAATAAATGAAAATATGGTTTCATCTTAATTGTAAAGTCAGCTATTTAACAAACACAGATAACAGAGTATATTTAGGTATGAACTCTTACAATATTTGTTACTTTTAGGCAGGTTAGCATCTCTTTCCCTAACTTGATGTCCCCTCGCCTATCCCCAATACAACACTTAACAATTTCTATCTGGCAAGAACAGTAGTAGATCTAACACATCTGGACAGCAGATTGAGGAAGGCTGGAGCAGATCATTGTAGCTTCTTAGAAATGTAACTGAGTGGAATGTTGTAGGGATCAAATTTCCACTGAAACAAATGACTGGCTACTGAGACATCCCCCTTTTTCCGTCCTGCAACATCATGGGACTTCCATACATGAATTATATTTCAGGGCTAATTACTGCTGTTCTGCTGCTTCGAAGTGAGAAGGATAATTTCTGTGTCAAATAAATAATACTTGGGTCAGAGCAAAAATTTGGCAAGAAATTGAGTGTGTGAGCCAAAGTCACATTTTAACAATCAGGCTTGAAAAAGCAAAAAGGAAGAATTTGTGAGTGGGAAGGAGAAAGAGGAACAGTGAGTCTCCACAGCTGTGTTCCAGCTGGCTAGGATTGCTGTGGCCCTTGGATGGGGGAGAAGTCAGCTTCTAAACATTTTGCTTCCTCTGCCATCTTGTTTCGGGGTCTTTAACACAGCTACTAAAAGTAGCAATAGCAATAGCAGTTCGACTTATATACCGCTTCATAGGGCTCACCCTCTGTTATTTCATCTATTGATCAGTTTATCCTTGTCATTACATTTGACTTATTGCATCCATTGATACAAAATTATAGAACTAAAATATATTCACACTCTTCCTTTCTCCCTCTTTTTTCATCTGTTCTTTTCAAAGAACTATTTGGGAGATTATCAGCCTGCACTAACTTGGTGCTTTTGGAAGTAATTGGAGTTCTGGTCAAACATATCTTGAAAGCCCCCAGTTGTCTGCTTTTACATATTTTAACATTTTTTTGTGGTTGGTTTTTGAGAAGAAAAGGAACAGATTCATTTCCTTTGTGCAGGAAGTGAACAAATGTAGCCTAGTGGGTCCCATTTATCTGTATCTCAAGGGCCTGACACTTCAGACTATTAACCAGCTACAGCCAAATGCTCTGTTCCAGACTGTGCCCATTATATCTCTTTGCTAATACACCTTTTTCGGGCTCCTTTCTATGCCATATTACCACCATTGCTGCACTTTCTCTATTTCATTCTGTTTAATTCTATTTAATCCCCAAATATTCTTTTTTCATTTACTCTCTGGTTTTTCTTTATTTTTGTTTTCATGACAAACACTCATTTGCTATATAACTCTTTGAGTTAATCTGTGTGTGAGTGTGTGTGTGTGAGAGAGAGAGAGAGAGAGAGAGACAGACAGACAGACAGACAGACAGACAGGCAGATGGGGTGGGGAGGGGAGGGAGGGAGAATATGAGTGTGGAGATTGAGCCTACTTCATATCCTGAGTAGATGAATGTAAAAACAACACTAATTTCAACAGTGATGAATCCAAGTAAGGCATCATTGCCTTTTGTCATGTGTTTCCCGTGTTCTCTTGGGTGTGGATTTTCTTTGGGATGGCTTCTGAGTTTGGAAGTTATTGTAGTAATGATGGTCTTCATAGGAATTCCAAAATAATTTTGATAGGGAAAAGTATATGCAGTCCTTGGTTGCCAATTATATTCATTTGGTTAAAAGGGATTTTTAAAAAATGATTGGCAAGTATGTACTACATTTGAGGTTTACTGCTTTATCTATCTATCTATCTATCTATCTATCTATCTATCTATCTATCTATCTATCTATCTATCTATCTATCTATGTTGTTGGATTAAGTCATTCTATTTAACTTCCACTCAGATGTTCAGAAACATGTGTGGTTAGGTTTAGAAAATGCTGGTAAGTGTGGTTGGAATCCTCAATCAGAATCCTCCGTATGGAAACCAAAAGCAGTTCATGTCTGGGAACTAATGCCAGTCACGTCACCCTTAACTTATTAAAGCAACTGACATCATAGATTTCTCAGACTGTGACTGAATTGTGTTACCAGGCGATGTCTGTTGCTGAACTGAAGCTTGTTGCTTGAGCAATTTGTGAACAAATACTTATTGTGTACCTTATTCATAATATACAGTCACAGAAAACTAATTGGTATATGTGTATGGAAGAGCACTCCATTTAATTGTGAAAAGCAAGTAATGAAAAACAAATTACTCTGAAAAAAGTGTTCATACAACGTGCTGGGTGTTCTCAGTTAACTTGATTTAATTTAAGGTGTATGTTTAAGTAAAGCTTATCTTCTTGTCACTATAATAAAAATTACATTCCACTCTGTAGAGCGGAAGAGCCTGGGGAAAAACTGTGATCTTGCTTGATTAATTGATAATAAGAGATGGGAAACTAAAGAAATCCTGAAAGTTTTGGCCTTTGTAAATTAGAATTCTAAGTTCTACCAAAAGCTGCTTATAGTGAGGTGGTGGGATCTGTTGGCCATAAAAATGTGCCACAGTTGGTTTCCTGCATTAAAATTCTTAAAAAGAAAAGAAATCACCTTGCTGATACTGAAGTCATTATTCCAGTTTTTCAATAAACCTTTCCCACTTTATTGAATTTCTAATGTAAAAGAACAGAGTAGTATAAATTTGCCAGTTGGATGAGAAAAAACATATGCACCGGAGTTAGTAATAAGATTCCACCCAATAGTGGGCTGCTCTTTTAATTGGATGATAAAAGAACAGATGCATTATTATTTTTTATTCTGATTTTAAAGGGGGAAAGTAATGTCACCAGAGAGCTGGGAACACAGACTACAGAACACCTACAGCTACAGAAAAATATAATGAGTGTCTACTCAAAAGCATTCCTCATAGAAATCATACTTCTACATTTTCAGCTTATATTTCTGTAGTTAAGGCCATTTGAGCTGTGAACACATTGAAAACAATGGGCAATCAGCAGGAGTCAGGTTGGAAGTGTTCAGATCACAATGAACAGTAGAGGTAGTCCTCAACTTATGATCGTAATTAAGGCTAGAATTACAGCCATAAGTTATGTCAATCATGAAGTGGATCACCACATTAAGTGAACACTGCAGTTGTTAAGCAAATCCATTGTCCATGATGGGCATTTGTACTGGAAAGTGGAATCAAGTTAGTCAGTTGTTTCTTATTAAATGTAGCATTAAGAGGTGACACGAGGTTCAGCACTACCATGATTTCACTGCAAAAACAAAATTGGCTGAATCAACAGCTATAGCAATAGCATTTTGACTTCTAAGCAGTTTACAGAGTCAGCATATTGTTCCCAACAATCTGGGTCCTCATTTTACTGACCTTGGAAGGATGGAAGGCTGAGTCAACTTTGAGCCTGATGAGATTCGAACTGCCAAATTGCAGGCAGTCACCAGAATTAGCCTGCATTACTGAATTCTAACCACTGCTCCACTTCTCTTTTATAGAATTTTTGAATCATGGGAAGAAATTATTCCATTTTATTGGTGAGGCCCCACCTGAAGAATTGAGTCGCCTCACTCTAACGAGGATTCTGTGAAACTGTAATAGATTGAGACAATAGCAGTGAAACTGGGGACTAGAAACTAAGTCCTATGAAAAAAGTTGGCCACAGTTAACTTTGAGATTACAGGCAGTCCTTGAGTTATGACCATATTTGAGCCTAGCAATTCCAATTCCAATTGTAAAGAAGGTCACCTTTGACTGGACATGATATTACAACTTTTTTTGCAGTGGTCATAAAGTGAATGCAGCCTTTATTAAGTAAATGAATGGGATGGGTTTTGTCAGAAACCGGAATGTTGGTTTCCAGCAAAACTGTTATAAATCACAATCACCTGACTATGAGATGCTGCAAATGACGTAAATATGGGCCAGTTGCCAAGAGCCCAAAGCAAGGGAAGGCAATTTCAAAAACTCAAAATTGGTTTGTAAGTCCCTTTTGCGACGTCGGTCATAACTTTGGTCACTAAGCAGCAGGTCGTAAGTCGAGAACTACCTGCAAATGAATCTGTGGGTGGACATTAATATCCCCCATCAGATACCTAAAGCCATGTGCCATTTACAAGAAATAGATTCTTCCACTGGAAGTTAGAAAAAAGAACATTACAAGAGCAACTGATAATAATACAGTTACTTGGAGAGAGGATGTTTTCTCCTTCACTGGATGTTTTGAAGCAGAGAATACACAGCCTTTGGATAGGAAAGAGTTAATAGAGATTCCTGCATCAAATCCGAGTTGAACTTTATGACCTAAATGCCCTTTCCAATTCTGTGATCTCCTTCCTTTTTCAGAGCTATCTAAGCGATGAACTTGAGCAAAGCGCTTATCATGAGTTCAGGGAGTAGGTGGAGATTGTTGATCAACAGCAGCAAAAACTGTGTGTATAAAATGCCTTTCTTTGCTCTCATAATATAGAACAGTGGCATTATATTTCTGGGATTAGAAGGCAAAGTTCAGAGGAAATGCCTTCCTTTATCCTACCACCCACTTCCACTTCTCCAACAAGGTTGATTTCTAGTTCTGTTATTGGCCTCCTGCTATTCTTCATTATTTTTTTTATTTGAGGTATCGGAGTTCTTTTTTTTTTTTTTTTGGCGTCTTGGTCAGTTTAGTTCTTGAATTAATTTATTTTATCTGGGTGGAGGGGGAAACCCTTTCTAATTTACATTCACAGAGACATCTTCCATATATTATTGTGCTGTTGACTAAGCTGTTTCATGAAATAAATTTAAATCCAAAGAGACACATTAAGAAATTACTTTCAGAAATTGACACAGTCTACTTGATCGAAGAAACAGCATCTATTTATTTTGCTTTTTCTTGTTTTTTTTTCTTTTACTATTTTAGTTATGCTTTTTAGTTTCAAATTACGGTGTATGGAAGATACAAACTTTTTTTTAAAAAACCTGACATTTTCATCTTTGTTGTTTTAAGTGGTGAGGGGTAGAGAACTATTATCAAAAAAAGAACAAACTATCCATGCATTGAATCAGTGGTTGGCTCCCACAGGATCATTCTCTTAATTAGAGTAGAGATCTAGTAATCCTCCAGGTAATTGATTAACCTTTTCAGGATCTCTCACGATCACCATCACTTACGTTGGCTTCAGACAATAGGCGGCAACAATTCAGCAATCCCAACCAGGGGTAGGTTGCTGCTGGCATTACTGGTTCGGTGCGGGCACAATTTTATACACACGCTCTCTTGCTTTCGCACTGCGCTCATGCGCAGAACATTAAAACATTAAAAAAAAACCATGCCACACCAACTGGGGCACTAGTTTGGAGGCATGGCAGGCCTGGGTCGCTGCCAGTTCTGATGATCCAGGCCAGCAAACCACTACTGGTCAGCCGAATTAGTCCAAACCGGTAGGAACCCACCTCTGATCCCAACAGAAGATAAAATCCCTCTACCCATACAGAAGTCTGTTTAAAATACTCCCATTGGCAGAAAACCAGAACATACTTTTGCCAAATTTCCTGTTGCCTGCACACATCATACACAACCTCAGTTCTGGCAGATCCTGGGTAGACAAAAAGGAGACAAGGTGGGGAAAATGAAGAAAACACATTTTTTTTACCAGCAGGATTGCATAACATCTCCCCCCCAATATAATGTGTGCAGGTAGTCTTAGAGTTATGACCACAATTGAGCCCCAAATTTTTGTGCTAAGTGAAACATTTGTTAAGTGAGTTTGTCCCATTTTACAACTTTTCTTGCCACGTTCGTTAAGTGAATCACTGCTGTTGTTAAATTAATAACACTGTTGTTAGGTGAATATGGTTTCCCCATTGACTTTGCTTGTCAGAAGGTCACAAAAGGTGATGACCTGACCCTGGGACACTGCAACCATCATAAATGTGCATCAGTTCTCAAGCATCCGAATGTAAATCATGTGACTATGGGAATACTGCAACAGCCATAAGTGTGGAAACAGTCACTTTTTTCAGTGTCATTGTAACATTGAACCAGAGCTAGTATTCAACAGGTCCTGACCAGTTCTGGTAGCAGAAATTTAGAGTAGTTAGGAGAACTGGTAAATACCACCTCTGACTGGCCCCGCCCACATTTATTCTCTGCCTCCTGAGTACCAGCTGATCAGGAGGAAATGGGGATTTTGCAATAACCTTCCCCTGGAGTGGGGAGGGAATGGAGATTTTACAGTATCCTTCCCCTGCCACACCCAACCAAGGCACACCCACAGAAGTGATAGTAAAATTTTGAATCCCACCACTACATTGAACGGTCACTAAGTGAACTGTTGTAAGTCGAGGACTACCTGTATTGGGTTATATATAAGAAAGCAAGCTTTAGTGTGTTTTGAATTGGGTCAATCTCTACTTCTGTAACAAATTTGATTATTAGGAGTCAGTGGTCCACAACTCAACTGAGACATTACTTCTGTGTCAGTTTTTAAATTAAATTCTTTCATTTTAGGTTGCAATTTCATAGTTGGTGTAGTTCTAGCATATGTTGCTATGTTACCCTTAGATGTAATATTTTTCCCTTTCCATCACACTTTTGTTTAAAAAGTAACTATTTACATTCTGCTGTCACCCTAATGATATACTTTGTGCCTGTCAGGGGGAGTTTCAAACAAATCTGCCTTTCTAGAATGAAGAACATTTCTGAGAATTTGTAAGGACAATAGTGAATTCTTTGTTGTCCTTTAATCACATTTCCAAGGCTTTTATCTTTATCAAGTCTTATTTGAGAACCAATAAATGCCTACTGCAGACTTCTTCAATCTGATAAATGCAGACATAATCTTGACTGTTAGCCATGTCATTTAAGGTTTATAAAAATGTAGCTCAGCCAGAATCGGGAGAAAGGTTATCTTAAGGAATATAAATTGATATTTAATATGTGCTGTACTAATTTTTTTAGGAGGGAAATATAGAATAATATTAAAGTATTCTTCATATAATATATAAATCTGTTCAACTGATTTTTTTTTAAATTTCCTTTTCCTTCAAGGCAAACCTTGAATTAATTCAAGGTTAATTGCAAGAAATTAGCAAAATTAAAATTTAGAAAACTTTAAATATAAAGAATATTAAAATGTAATATTATTGTCTGTTTTAATAGATAATATGTCAAAAATTCACACCTTCACCATTGCTCCATGACATGTATGGGGTCAAGTGTGTTTCCCCAAAATTACGACATGCCCTGATAATAAGGCCATGCCACATTTTTCTGGTGGGCAAAAATATAAGCCCTCTCCCGCAAATAAGCCTCCTGGACACCCCCCCCCCTCCGGCCAGGCAAAGCGCCGCTCACCAACCTAGCAGTATCCCAAAGGTGCCAAGCCACGGGAACCAGGGGGGAGGCAAAGATGATCACGTTGCTTAGCACCTTTGGGATACCGCTAGGTTGGTGAGCGGCTCTGTGCCCAGCTGAAGAGGGGGGTTGCCGAGCGGCTGCTCTCTTGCGAGAGGGTTCCCAAAGAGCCAGGCACAGCCTCATGGGCGAATGGCTGTGTTGTGCTGTCGCAGCAGCGCAACACAGCAGCCATGAAGTGACCACACTCATGAGCAGCCACCCAGCAAACCCTCTTTCCAGCCAGGCAAAGCGCCATTCACTGACCTAGGGGTATTGCCAAGCTGCGTGAGCGCCTGTTCGCCACCGCCTGGCTCCCGGGCTTGGCGCCTTCAAAATGGCAGTGAATGGCGCTCTGCACAGCTGGAGAATGGGGTTGCACGAGTGGCTGTTCCGCTCTCATCGCGCACCTTCCAGCCTCACAATTCCCTGGCCCATCTCTCTCCGCAGAGCCAGGGCACCTCCGCTGCTGCTGCTGCCACTGCCGCCGCATGGCTTTTTCTGTGGCTTCCAAACCGAGTCTTCCGGCAGTGGCCGCTCTGGGCATACGCTCTATGGTTGTGGGCCAGCTGCCGGCAGACCATACAACCATAAAGCGTATGTCCAGAGTGGCCACTGCTGGAAGACTCTGTTTGGAAGCCGCAGAAAAAGCCATGCAGCGACAGCGGAGGTGCCCTGGCTCTGTGGAAAGAGCTGGGCCAGGGCATCGTGAGGCTGGGAGGCACACGAGCAAGAGTGGAACAGCCGTTCACGCAGCCCCCCTCTCCAGCCATGCAGAGTGCCATTCACTGCCATTTTGAAGGCGCCAAGCCGCGGGAGTCGGGCGGTGGCGAACAGGCGCTCATGCGGCTTGGCGATACCCCTAGGTCAGTGAATGGCGCTGAGCCTGGCTGGAAAGGATGTTTGTCAGGTGGCTGCTCATGAGTGTGGTCGCTTCATGGCTGCTGTGTTGCGTTGCTGCGACAGCACAACACAGCCATTCGCCCATGAGGCTGTGTCCGGCTCTTTGGGAGCCCTCTTGCAAGAGAGCAGCCGCCCGGCAACCTCAAAATAATAAACCCTCCCCTCATAATAAGGCCCAAGCCATATTTTGTGTGTAAAAAGAAAATAAGACCCTGTCTTATTTTTGGGGAAACACGATCCCAATGGAGTGTATTTCATATTCTTGCCTTTTAGACTTGTAGCAGATTTAGAAATAAATGTAATATTGCTCAGTAATCTATAATATTTTTATGTTGTGCTGCATTTTCAGCTTGTAAACCTCTCGGGTTCCAACATTCCTTGTGTTCAGTTTGGTTTGATATGTTTCAAATTTACTTCCGATCATGGTTTAGTGAGACACTAATGTTCAATGATGGTTGATTAAATGAGGAAGAAAGGCACAATCCATTAGGCAGGAGGGAATCAAATGCACATGCTCTTTCAGCTTGGTGGCTTTGTAATGGTGGGGGGAAGAAATTAGAAAAGGAACATATGGAGTTATGCTTTCCTAGGATGAAAGCAGAGAGTATTATTCAAGGCATAATCAAATATAATTTAGAACATCTTAAGACATTTACCCTGGCATAGCATCAATTAAAAATTTGTCTTATGTGGCCTGCACACTCCTACAGTTATGTCTGATTTTCTTCTGAATTTTTCCATTCCCATATACCTCTCCAACTGCTGTTGCCAAGTCTTTCATTCAAGGGGGACAGTTTGGTCAAAAATGAATTTAGAATAATCACATTTTAAATAATAATCTCTTCCAAAGTCTGAAATTAAAGATTTGAACTGCCACTCTCAGAAATAATATAGTCTATCTTGATCCTTAACCCAGCTTCCGAATAGCTGGATTATATTGCAACTGTGGGGTAAAGGGAAGGGGTTAAGGTCTACAGAGTTATTGATTTTGTGCTATCAAATCAGTGTCAACTCTAAGAAATCACATAGATTTTGCCCATGACAGTCTGTTTCTAACCTGAGCATTTTGGTCTTAGAATAGTGTAATCCATCCACCTTGTTGTTGGTCATCTTCTTCTATTTCCTTTTGTCTTTTCTATGATGACTAAAGTGTTCTCCAGACAGCCAAATATTCACATAATTTGTCTGAACTATAATAATTGGAATCTGGTCATTTGTACCTTGAGTGAGAACTCTTGACTTGATTTATTTGATGACCCATTGTTTGTTTTCTTGGCTTTCCATAGCTTTCTCTAACAACAGATTTCAAAAATGTCAGTACTTTTTCTATCCTGATTCTCCGAAGTCCAATTATTGCATCCCTAGAATCTCAAAGGAAATACCATTATTGTACTGTTCTGATTCTTGCATTTCTTTATTGTATTTGGGTTTTTCTTGACTGCTTTTTAAAAAAATTGATGGTTGATCCTAAAAAGACAGAAGCCATCCATTACTTCAGTATCTTAATTGTCAAATCTAAGACTGGTTGATGTACCTCTTGCCCTTAGTTTGCTCTTTATATTTAATTTCAGTCCCATTTTTTCATTCTGCCTCTTTAATTCTATTATGAGAAGTTGCAGATCCTTTGCATTGTCAACTATCAAAGTAAATGAGTCATAATTACACTATTTTTGACCAAGTTAAAATGGGCTGGAAGGGTCACTGAACAAGATCTAAGCTACTTAGAAAGATATCAGTTGCTCACTTTGCTGGGAAAAAGAAACCAAGCACATCGCTGTAGTGCTTTTTCCAGTTAGCTGCTGTCTTCTGGCAAAAGACAGGTTTGTAAAAAAGGCAAGACTTCAATCACAGTTGCAGCAAACATCTTGATTTGTTTGGAAGCCCCCCTCCCCTTTCCTATGCACATTTTTGTTTGTATATAAAGATGCTAGGGAGAAGTGAGGATGATTTGCATTTGTAACGGATGTTTGCTTAGTACAGAGAGCAAATTGAAAAGGTAAAGTTAGAATGGAATAAATAATAATAATAATAAATTGTCAGTCCCTCAAGATAGATCAGACTGGAAAACCAATGCCATGTAGGTCAGTACTACTTTTATTATAAAGCTGTGGTAACAGAATCTTGTAGTTATGACTGTTGCGTTGGTCTTGTAGGCCTGATTATTGCCTCTTCCTCCTCCCCTTTAAGGCCATTCCCTCTTTCCTCTAGAGCAGCAGAAATAGTATTTATAATAGAAATGAGACCTATTCAGTTCTTTTTATCACTACAGGAAGGAAGGGAGGGAGAGATCCTTTTTGAGCTTGTTGCTCATAGATTTTTTTTTAAAAAAAAACAGAAGCATTGGATTAATATTTCTTAATGGAAAACTGCTGATGCATCTTTCCTATAAAAATCCATGTGAGATGGTTAAAGCAGCATGCCTTAATTAAGGATAACTAAAGGACAGCTGACTCATGTAGTTTATTTCTGAGTAAACATGCTTAAAACTGAATTCCAGCTCTAATACGATCTTCCCTATGTATATCATTGTCCGGAAATCTTCTGAAAATCTTCTCTGTAAAGTTAGATGTCATGGGAGTTATTACATAGCTTGACTTATATAGTATATACATTTTAGAACTTTTTTGTTGTATGAGATATGTGAATTTAACCCTTAATATGCTTTTCCTCCCAATTTTATTTTCAAAGGAGTTAAAAAAAAGTACAAAGATACCCAAAATAAATCCTAACCAAAGTACTAAAGATAATTCAGAAATGACAATAAAAAACAAACGGAACTAAGAAATATTGAAATAGAATCTTCCCCCAATTTACACACACACACATACACCCACACCCACACACCTTCTTACCCCAGTATTTTATCTATTTATACATATAAAACTTTCCTAGAATTCCTTGTTAGAATATTATGAAACATAATTGGAAAAAATTGGTTGGAATGTAATCTCTGCAGTCAGTTTACACCAAGTTCATAACATAGGATGGTTGCTCACTCTTGCTTAATTGCCTATTCGAAAAGAAATACCTCAGGAATTGAGAGTATACAGAAGCATGTTTAAAACTTAAAGCATACAGGTGACAAACCTTTGAGAAACGAAATACTGCTTCTTTTGATAACTTCATAGCACATGATTTTTATTATGCTTGGATAGTTCTTGATTAGGTTCTAAGTGACTTTGCTGCACACCTCAACATACTATGTCACTGTAAAACAGTGGTTCTCAACCTTTCCAGTGCCACGACCCTTTAATACAGTTCCTCATGTTGTGGTGACCCCCAACCATAAAATTGGTGACTCGGTTCCTAAGACCATCGAAAATATGTGTTTTCCGATGGTCTTAGGCGACCCCTGTGAAAGGGTCTTTCGACCCCCAAAGGGGTCTCGACCCACAGGTTGAGAACCACTGCTGTAAAACCTTCCGTCAAGTAATTTCTATTCAGCCTGGTAGTGACTGATCAAATATGCCATCATTATTCTGTTTCAATTGAAATGTATACATAATCTACTTTCTGCCTTACTTTGCATAAAGGAAATGAAAGAATTGGTGTGTTAAGGAGCATGTCAGATAAAACAGAGTATTTCTAAGTAAATGTTCTTTGGATTTATAGTATGTTTATTTAGAAACATCTGAAGGTACTTTTATTTATTGATGGTAAAATTAGGCTGGTAGCTTTGAAAGCTTCCTTATTTGATAGCAGTTGTGATCTACGTAGTTTTTATTTTTATTTTTATTTTAAAGTTGTCCATTTGTTCTATAAATACTTCCATTACCGGTAAAGCTCTTTGATGCTTAATACCTTTTGAGAAAAAAGTAAACACTTTCCCCCAAGCTATTACTGTAATTTATAAAGACTGCTATTAAAAGACAAGAAAGAAGGCATTTAAAATAGTATGCATGAAAAGTGGACCTAAGGACCCAACTTGAGAAAATAACATGATTTTCATTTTAGAGAAGATAAGCCTTATTTTCTTTATTAGCAAAAAATCAAGAAAGATACCTTAAAGTGCTTTGGAGAACATTCTTCTATTACATTTTTTCATGTGATAGATAATTATTTAGTTTTATGTTGGAGAGGAAATAAAGAAAAAGACATATTTAATTTTACAGTTGGGACTCTTGCATATATTTAACATGCAGTATAAAAATTAAGGAAATAAAATAGTATTTTTTTCATATTTATGCCGGTAAGGCTATCCAATGTTGGAAATATGAAATGAATTTCATTAAAGCTTTGCTATAAACTTTGACTTTTATGGAAAATTTATAAATTGAAATGATTAGAGAAACAGAAGAGAAAGGAATTCTAAAGTGGTATGACTTCATCTACTTCTTGAAAAAAGTCATATATAGGATACATGCATCAAACAATTTCAGAGACTGAAAAAAAATGGAAAATTGCATGCTTTCAGAAGTTATTGCATGAGAAAAATATATTTCTATATAAGTGGGACTGAAAAACTAAAAAAGAATTGGTTAAATTTGTCTTTATTATTTGTAAGATACACATTTTTATTAAAGCACCTAAAACCAAGATATTGTAGAGAAATATTGAAAAAATTAGTATCCCTCTTAATTACAGATCCTGCCTACTCATTGATAACTGATTAAAAATACCAGAATAAAGGTATATTATGGAATGGAATATAAAAGGGAACGTGTCTCTTTTGACTCTTGGAAAGATTTAAGGCCTTAAGAAACAATGTCCATTCCTACCACTCAGATGAAGTTACAACATCATTGAACTCATATTTTGAGGCTGTAAAATTAGGGCATGTCAAATTTTTCAATGTTCAATTTCCAAACATTAGGGCTGCTCAAAAGTTGTGACATATCTTGAAAGATATGTTGGTTATTTTAATATAATTTAGATGTGATTGATAAATAACCACATAAATATAATAACTTTTTAACTTTTTGTTTGTTTCATCCACCTCCACCCTGAAACAAGTTGCTTGCTCTGTAATAAATACAATCTTTTTATCAATCTTCCTTCATTGATGATTGAAGCTCACAGGATGGTTCATTACTCATATCTTTTTTTGGATTTCATAACTGTCAGCCTTGTTTCCATAAAGGGCCTTTAAATCAAACCTTTCAGTTGAGTGAAAGCCCACTTCCATTGTAACGTTGCTGAAGTAATATGAGATTCTGCAATTAAATAGTCTTCCATTTCTAACACAAGGGTAATGAACTCAAAACATAGAGGATATCTTGTACAGTAGAATTTACAAAAAAAACCCAACCATCTGTGTAATCAGAACCTCAGTATCAATGCATCAGAAAAATTGAAAATGTGTCTGCTTTATAGATTTGTGGATACCAATTTTACATATAGCTAGAAGCCAAAAGCAATGAATCAAATGAAGTAATCCTTACTATTTTAAGCAAAAATGGATTTTCACTTCATTAAATACACATAGAGAAAATGTGGCCATAGAACTGAGAACGTGCATTTGGGTTGACTTGAATTTAAAGACAGAAAAGGTATTTAAACAAGCTTTCCCCCAAATTTTTCATATTTACTGGATTAGAAACATTTGTGTCTGTCTCTCAGTATTATTTTGTTGGAAGACTATTTGGCAAGTACGTTGCTATTTCATTGTACATCATGCACACATAAAGACACTCTTCCATCAGCTGAAACCTAAAAGGGACAGGAATGCTGGAGGACCGATTGGAATTACAATTATTTCCCTATTGCAGTGGCTAATTACTGGATGAGAATGGTGTCATGACCGTATTAGGATGCTGCTATGCCAGTTTAAACCAGTTCCTAATCTTTTCAGAGTTCTTGCTTGGGCTTGTAAAAATCTTCCATGGTTTAGGACAAGTGACTTAATCAAGTATTTGTTTACATATGTTCTACCAATTCCTGGATAAAATCAGTAGAGGGCCTTCCGCAACAATTATTTATTATTTCATTATTCATTTGTTACCTAATTTTGATTTCAGTTCCTTTTCATTCTCCTGAGACAGCATCCCTGTGTAGGTTAATCTCATGTACCATCCAATAGAACTGAGTCTGCAAAGTTTAAGTCCCGACGATAGGGGGCTGCCCTGTTGTCAACCCTGCGGGAAAGGGAAAGAAGATTTTTTCTTTTATCCTTAGATTCGATAAGCATGGGCTCCAAAGGGGCCCCAAACAGTTTGTCACCCCCGAACGGTTCTGATGCCAAGCAGCACTTATTTTTCGTGTCAGTTTGCCATGGGCGCAGGCAAAGCAGGCTGATGCCACGTGGAAAGCTTTCTGCTCATGGTGTCAGACCAAGAAGGTATCCCTCCACATGCACGGACGTGTCACATCCTCGATTTCCTGTATGACGGCCTGTCTGCGGGCCTGTCGCCTAACACACCCTCTCCTCTGTGTTGTGTACCAGGCCCAACAAGTCCCTGACACACGAACCGCTCATCAAGCAATTCTTGAAGGGTGCCATAATTTGCATCCTTCGACTAGCCACTGATATCCATCGTGGGACCTGATCTTCATCCTTCAAGCAGTCACGCAGGTCCCATTCAAACTGCTGAGAGACACATCCCTGTTGTACGCATGCGCAAAGAAGGAAGATGGCTGCCTGAGCTCCGTCGTTCAGGTTTTGAGAAAGAAAAACAACCAAACTACATGGAACTAAAGCCTAGAAACTGCGGGAAAGGGGTTGCTGTGCGAGACCAACATCAAAGGGGTGCAGAGAGGTGGCTACCTGGAGGAACGCTGCTTTCGGGAGGCTCTCAGACGGTGCTGCTGCCCTCGGTGACTCCTGCTTCGATAACGACGATCTCGGCCCCATTGCCGCGGGGAGCCATTGGGCCTATACTGGGCTGTGCCGACACGCCGGACTGTGCTCCGCTGCCTCAGGGGGGACGGTGAGTTTGCGGTGATGTGTTTCAGGGCTGGGCGGCTGGCTTCTGCCGCCGCTGTTGCTGTTCTGGGCACACACCCCCCTCTTCTCCTGCCGCGGCCTCTCTATTGCTCTGCCACCACCGCTGTGGGGCTTCTCACTAACTGACGCTACCCGACGCTTTGATTGCTGCAGCCTCGGCTTGTTAGACCCTGCACCCGGCTTCTTTTACTGTTGTTGCCACCATCCGCTGCTGTCCCGGGCGCGCCTCCTCGGACGGCACTGTCTCCCGGACCATCTCATCTTTGGCGTCGCCATTTCGGAGAGTTGGTGCACCCGGGGATCGAGCGATCGTCTTCCTCTGCTGCTGCCATTCCTGGCTCCAGTCGGGACCTCACTTCCTTCTTCTCTTCCGTTTGATCTCCCAGACAACAACACCTTGAGGGATTTTTGCTGTTCGCCGCTCCGGCTGCTGCAATGACTAGGGAGATCTTCTGTCATGCTGGTAGTTTTTGCGTTCTTGCTCCATGTCATACGCCCCTCACAGAAGGAGATGACGGAAGACGGAGAAGATGCGGACGGGGATCCAGCTCACCTTCCAATTGGCGCCTACCCCCCCCCCAATCGCCTCAGCCACCTCAGACCTTTGGACTTTTTTGCACTTTTCCAGGCCTCGCACAAGAGATAAGAGAGAACGAGGAGCTCTCCCTCCCAAATCGCTATTAGTCCCAGCTTCTCGAACTTGCGCTAACTGCCTTGGCGGAACTAAGAACTGCGTTTAACCTGTTTGTTGGGTGCATGAATGTGTGAATGAAGAGAGAATGTGCCCACTTTTAATTAATTTATTGTATTATTGTATTCTTTTTAATGATTATTGTGGGGTGTGCATGAAGAGAGTGTTTGTGTGGTACACATGATAGGATGGAGAGTGCGGCCTGGAGCCCCCTCCACTGAGTGCAGAAGCAGAAGTGGATGGGGGCCCAGATCCGACTCCCGCCCTAGAGTGAATGGGATGTGCGGCCTGCCAGGAAGAATGGGGACCATGGGAGAGGGGGAAGGGTTTACAGGAATGGGGGCGGGTCAGAGCATTTTGGTTACGACTGGGAAGGGCAGATATGATGGGAGCTGTAGGGCTAGCCATTACCGGGGAAGAAGGGCTCGCTACATCACAGCGATCCCTTGTTCCGGCCCCTCTAGCTCAACTCAAGGACCTGGTGACAGAGGAGATCAGGGCCCTGGTCTCAGGTTGCTGCTGCTAAATGCCAGGTCTGTGGTAAATAAAGCTCCCCTCGTCCGGGACTTAATATTAGACGAGGGGGCAGACCTGGCATGTATTACTGAAACCTGGCTGGGCCAAGAGGGAGGAGTCCCCCTCTCAGAAATGTGCCCAGAAGGGTTCCAGGTGCTCCACCAACCACGACACTAGGAAAGGTGTGGGGGAGTGGTAGTTATTATCCGAAGGTCATTAATTCCTCGCAGGATCCCTGCCCCAGAGATTGTGGGGTGTGAGTCTCTCCTCTTGAAGTTGGACCTAGGGGTTCAATTGGCTTGTTTCTGACGTCCCAGCTGCGTCACAACAGCCCTGCCTGTGCTCCTTGAGGCAGTAGCTGGGTTGACGGTGGAGTTCCCCAGACTAATGGTACTGGGGAACTTTAACCTGCCATCTCTAGGCGAACACTCGGACGTGGCACAGGAATTCATGGCTTCCATGACAACCACGGACTTGACTCAAGTAGTTCAGGGTCCAACTCATAGGGCGGGACGCACACTTGACCTTGTATTTCTCTCAGGGCAGTGGAGACATGATCTTGAATTAAGGGGAATAGAGATCTCGCCCTTGTCATGGTCAGATCACTCCTTGCTGAGGCTTGACTTTGGGATGCGTCTCCCCCATTGCAGGGGGGGAGCCGATTAAGTGGTTCTGCCCCAGGCGCCTGATGGACCCATTGGGATTTCAGAAGGAGCTTGGAGAGATACCTGACTCCCTTGTCCACAATCCGACAGAATCCTTGGTCGCTGCCTGGAATGCTGCAGCGGCTGAGGCACTGTATGCGCCTTTGCGGCCTCTCCGTGGCAGTGGATCCAGGAGGGCACCTTGGTTTACCGAGGAACTCCGGGAGATGAAGCACCAAAAGAGATGCCTAGAGTGACGCTGGAGAGCCAGTAACTCCGAATCTGACCGAACACAATTAAGAGCCTTTATTAGGACTTATTTAGTGGTGATACGGGCGGCAAAATGTGCACATTTTTCCGCTCTTATTGCGTCCGCAGAATCTCGCCCAGCTGCCCTGTTTAGGGTAACCCACTCCCTCTTGAAAGGTGAGGATGCGGGGGAACCCCTACAGGGAAGGGCTGAGGAGTTCGTTCAGTTTCTGTCGGACAAAATCACTCAGATTCGGGCAGACCTGGACTCCACTTGGGCAGTGCCAGGGAAGATGCCGAGGGAGAGTCTTGATCAGATTTCCTGGAATGAGTTCAAGCTTGTCACTCCTGAGGAAGTGGACAAGGCCATGGGAGCGATGAGTGCCTCCACCTGTTTACTGGACCCGTGCCCCTCCTGGCTGGTCTCGACCAGCAGGGAGGTAACACGAGGCTGGCTCCAGATGATTACGAATGGATCTTTACAGGAGGGATCTTTCCCGCAGCCTTTGAAGGAAGCGGTGGTAAGACCCCTCCTCAAGAAGCCTTCTCTGGACCCAGCTATTCTTAAGAACTACCGTCCTGTCTCCAACCTTCCTTTTTTGGGGAAGGTTGTCGAGAAGGTGGTGGCGCTTCAACTCTGACGGACCTTGAATGAAGCAAATTACCTAGATTCCTTTCAGTCTGGTTTCAGGCCTGTGTACAGCACTGAAAACCCTTTGGTTGCACTGACCGATGATCTCTGGCGGGCCAGGGATAGGGGACACTCCTCTATCCTAGTGCTCCTTGACCTCTCAGCGGCCTTCGATACCATCGACTATGGTATCCTTCTGCGATGGCTGAAAGAGGTTGGAGTGGGAGGCACCGTTTTACGGTGGTTCTCCTCTTACCTCTCCGACAGGTCGCAGTTGGTGTTGGTCGGGGGCAAAGGTCGACCCCTAGGCCCCTTAAATGTGGTGTGCCACAGGGTTCGGTCTTATCCCCCCTCCTATTTAACATCTACATGAAGCCACTGGGTGAGATCATCCGACAGCACGGGGTTAAATACCATCAATATGCGGACGATACGCAATTGTATCTCTCTGCCCTGTGCCAGCTCAGTGTAGTGGCAGACGTGATGTGGCGATGCCTGGAAGCTGTCAGGATCTGGATGGGAGTGAACAAACTTGCACTCAATCCTGATAAGACTGAGTGGCTGTGGATGCTGCCCCCGAAGGACAGTCCAGATAGTCCATCCTTAATCCTGGGGGGGGGGGGGTGAGAATTTACACCCCTCAGAGGGAGTCCTCCTGGATCCGCAGCTGACATTAGAACACCATCTATCGGCTGTGACCAGGGGGGCCTTTGCCCAGGTTCGCCCGGTGCATCAGTTGCGGCCCTATTTGGATCGGGAGGCACTTCAAACGGTCACTCACGCCCTTGTCACCTCAAGACTGGACTACTGTAATGCGCTCTACATGGGGCTGCCCCTGAAAAGCGTTCGGAGACTGCAACTAGTCTAGAACGCAGCCGCGCAAGCGGTATTGGGTCTACCAAGATACACCCACATTACACCTATCCTCCGCGAGCTGCACTGGCTTCCTATTAGTCTCCGGATGCAATTCAAGGTGCTGGTTATTACCTTTAAAGCCCTACATGGCTCAGGACCAGGATACCTGCGAGACTGCCTACTGCCACATAACTCCCAATGGCTTGTGGGATCTCACAGAGTGGGCCTCCTTCAGATGCCATCAGCCAGATAGTGTCGGCTGGCGGCTCCCCAGAGGAGGGCCTTCTCCGTGGCTGCTCCGACCCTTTGGAATGAACTACCCCCAGAGATCCGGACCTTGCCCACTCTCATGGCCTTCCGAAAAGCTGTTAAAACCTGGCTATTCCGGCAGGCCTGGGGCTGTTGACCTCATTTCTGAGGTCCAGCCCCAATTAGATTGGGTGCATGGGTGATGTTTTTTAAATTGTTCTTTTTTATTATTTTTTATTGTTTATTAATTATTCTTCTTGTTTTGTAAGCCGCCCGGAGTCCTCCGGGATTGGGCGGCCTATAAATCTACTAAATAAATAAATAAATAATAAATAAATAAATAATATTCTACTTGTTGCAAAAAGCGACCTTTCTGGTAGCCATTACATCTTTTCACCGGATTTCAGAACTAGCGGCCCTTTCCATGTGGAAAGATCTGTGCACCTTCTACTCGGACCAGGTAGTCCTCAGAGTGGGCCTTACATTTGTTCCCAAGGTGAACTCCATCTATCACCGCACACAAGAATTGGTTCTCCCCAATTTCTGTCCTGATCCAATCTACCACCTGGAACATAGATGGCACATGCTAGATGTCCGAAGGGCCTTACGAATCTACTTGCACAGAACGTTGACCTTCCGACGCACAGAGGCCTTGTTCATCTCTTTTCAAGCGGACTCTATGGGCCACAAGGCATCTTCCTCCTTATCAGGAAGGTGGATCAGGGCATGTATTGCAAAAGCCTATTCCTCTCAGGCACATCCCATTCCGGAACACATAACAGTCCATTCAACATGTAGCGCAGCTACTACAGCGGCTTGGAGCACATGGGCTCCATTACATGAGGTTTGCAGGGCAGCCACATGAACATCTCTGTCCACCTTCATTAGGCACTACCAGATTGATAGATACGCATCGGTTGATGCAGCCTTTGGGAGGAGAGTCTTACAACAGGCCAGTGTCAGTCAAGGGGTCTCGTCCCAGATGATTTTCCACCCATAATGATGGACAAGCTCTGGTATGTCCCACACAGGGATGCTGTCTCCACTGACTCAGGAGAATGGAGCATTGGCTTACCTGATATGCCCATTCTCTGGAGAAGTGGAGACAGCATCCGGCCCAGCCTTAGGGAACGGTCCAATGTTTCTGGAGAGATCGTTTCTGTTTGCGCATGTCTGTTTGCAGATGAGTCTTCGTCAAAAAAGCTGGGTATAGCAGCAGGAAGAGGCAGAACTTAAACTTTGCCAACTCAGTTCTATTGAATGGTACATGAGAATAACCCACACAGGGATGCTGTCTCTACTTCTCCAGAGAATGGGAATGTCAGGTAAGCCAACGCTCCATTCTTGTTGCTAATTGTTTAGATCTTCCTTTATGTGCATCTTGCGTGTGTATTTTGGATTGTCCTTCTTTACAATATGTATATGAAGGGATTATATATTTGTGAACTTAGAGTGAAGGAAGATATGGTTAAGGCTGCCTATAATTTAGCTATTTTACTCATCATTTGAAAAAGTTGAGTAGATATTTTATGAATAAATATAAAAGTGTCAGCATCTCTGAAACAGTTGATGATGATATTTATCAACAATTACAATATAGGTTTACACGGAAAGGGATTCAGTTTAAGCAAAATAAAACTAACAGAAAATATATATATATAATATATATATATATATATATATATATATATATATATATATATATATATATATATATATATATTGGTATTTATCTCTGTGCCTCTGTCTCTGTCGTCTCTGTCTCTGCCTCTCTCTTGCTTTATAGCAGTATGCTACTTTTTAAATTTCAAACTTAATATGATACATTATAAACTCTTTCTCTCTTTCTCAGTCAGCTTGAAATCAGCCAGACCTGTCCTTCAAGAAAAATTTGTGTTCAACATTCTCCACCCCATTTAGAGGAGGCCTAAATGCCATCAGCTAAAAAGAATTGGTTGGATTGCTGAAGCATTATAGTGAACTCTTGCTTGACCCTCCTTTTCTGCAGTCTTTCTGTACCCTAGACTTCTTCACCAGAAGAATCCTTATATTCTTGAATCTCTTTCTGGCCTTGGCTTCCCTCTATTACAATAGTCAGGTGGACCATTTTCTTCTCCCTCAGCAATGTTAAACTTCTTTTGAGTCGTTCTTCCTTCAGTAACTAGAATGTTAATGAATGTCCTTTGACATACAATTCAGTAGGGATGGAAGTTGGCAATTTCATTTGAAACCAACTTCCATATATATTGTTTCAATCATAATATTATTCTTCAAATAACATGAAAAACAGCAACATATCAGAATTCTCAATACAGTATTCAAAACTCACAAGGATTCTGTGACCAATTGGTAATACCCAAATGATACTGCTGTGAAACACAAAGGATGATCTTGTAGAAAATGACCATGCTAAGCCTGAGGGAAGGGTCAAAAACATCATAAGTCATAAGAGATCTAAGTCCAGTTCACCTTGAATGCCTTCTTATTCCCGCTCATTTCCCTTGACTGTTAGTCAAACTCCTGTAAAGAACTTAAGCTTGCAATAAGCATTATACACATTTGAACTGCCTGAATCTCCTGATTTCCTCATTGCTAGACAGATTTGGACATATCAGATAACTCTGTTTTGGGTCCTGAGTATCACACTGGAGATGGTTGATTAATTAGAGCTGTGGTGGCACAGTGGTTAGAATGCTATATTGCAGGCTAATTCTGCTGACTGCCAGCTGCCAGCAGTTCAGTTCAATTCTCAACAGTTCAAGGTTGACTCAGGCTTCTATCCTTCTGAGATTGGTAAAATGAGGACCTAGATTATTGGGGGCAATATGCTGACTCTGTAAACCACTTAGAGCCGGCTGTAAAGCACTGTGAAGCAGTATATAATTCTAAATGTTATTGCTGATTAAGAGCCAATCCCACACATACCCCCATCTGACTCCATCCTTTCTCATCTTGAAACTATGATTTTATTTCCATATTATTGTGTTAGGAATATTTATCTCTGATGATCTTAATGTTTTTATGTTGTAAAGCTCCCAAGAATTTCTTCAAAATAAGATGGAGGGCAAATAAATTTAATAAATAAAATTTAATAAATAAAAATGAATATACAAAATAAATAAACATAATAATAATGAATAAAAATCTCTTTCTGATGGGCAGATGTCAAAACTTTTAATGTGAATTTTTTACAAATGCAAGTGGAATATACAATAAGCCACATGTATATAAACCATACATTGAAAAATATAGGAATAATAGGAAAGGGTTTTTTTCATTTTCAAATGTCAGTCTAGTGTTTGCAGGTCACACCTACTGACTTTTGACTTTTGAAATGCTAGATTCTGCGTAGAGTGTTAGCCCACATTGTCATGTGGGATGAATGTACATTATATTGCCAAAGTCTATATAATCTCTTTCTTGGCTTTAAACTTCTCCATTTCTGTAAACTTAAAAGCTTCCTGCCCATAAAACAAGATAAGTCTTTTACATTGAATTGATCTATGTACATGTTCAAAAACATTGCTTTTTGAAAGCTGTGTTTCTTTCAAGGCTTGTTTGTTCTGTCCAAAGTTCCAAGCAGAAGCAGAAATGTTTACATAATTGTCCTGTCAGATGGAATTTTTTACTATGCACCATCCTACACTTCTACCACAGTCTGTTTAACATAAGGTGACCAGATTTTCAGATTGGTAAAGAGGGACACCTTTGACCGGGGGGGATGGGGACTTGATTAAAAATTTTATACGGAGCAACAAAAATTTTCATACAATGCAAAAATAGTGTTGTAATATTTTTTTTATTTCAACATAACTACAATTTACAAATATAAATTGTAACTGTTGCCAAACATCAAAATTTTGATCGCGTGACCATGAGGATGCTGCAACGGTCGCTAAGTGTGAAAAATGGTCATCACTTTTTTCAATGCCATTGTAACTTTGCTCACTAAGCCCATTATACCAACTTTCTAGCCACAGTTCTTAAGTGAATAACTGCAGCTGATAAGTTAGTAGCATAAGTGAATCTGGTTTCCCCATTTGACTTTGTCAAAAGGTGATTATATGACCGCAGGACACTGAAACCATCATAAATATGAATCTGTTGCCAAACATCAAAATTTTGATCGCGTGACCATGAGGATGCTGCAACGGTCGCTAAGTGTGAAAATGGTTGCTAAGTGTGGTCATCAGTCACTTTTTTCAATGCCATTGTAACTTTGGTCACTATACCACCTTTCTTGCCACAGTTCTTAAGTGAATAACTGCAGCTGGTATTTTGTATTTTGGATAGAATCTTTTTTTAAATAGTCTAAGAAAATTTAAAAAAGAATCCACACAGAATAAATTGAAGTAAAACATTTCAAAGTATTGTGCATAGAATTTTTAAAAATGGTTTCACTTCAATTTATTTTGGATAGAATCTTTTTTAAATAGTCTAAGACAATTTAAAAAAGAATCCACACAGAATAAAATATTTTAAAAAATCCTATGCACAATAAATAAAATATTATTTTAAAATACATTAAAAAAATAAAAGAAAAAAACCCAGTTCACTTACCAGCAGGCACAAGTGAGCATTCCAAGTCAATCCAGAATGATATAGATGTTAATACAAAGAACTGAGCAACTTAAAATGGTGAAATTAGTCAGGGAAATATTTTTCAAAGAAACTTTGCCACCATTTTCTCCAACCTCCAACCTCCGTGCCCCTCCCCTCCGGAAAATCCAGGAAGTAACACTCACGGCTTCTCTAGCCAAGTATTTCCTGGAGCTCTATGGTACTTGATAATTTTTTCTTATAAAATGAGATAAAAGGGGCGGGGGGTCCGTTTTCTTGCTTTAATGTTTTAATATCTTCAATGAAAGTACTGAGACAGAGAGAGAGGTTAGTTAGACAGAGTGTCTTTTGTCTTGCCCCGGTTAGGATTTCTTAAGCAAATCCACTGGGCTTTCAACATGAAGCCAGAAAATCGGGACTTTTTAAAAATGCCCCGGGACACGGGACATATTGTTATAAAGTGTGACTGTCCTGCTGAAATCGGGACGTCTGGTCGCCTTAGTTTAACATGGACCAGAATCAAGACTGGAAAGACAAGGAATAATGCTCAATAAGCAGCTTTATGATGAATGAAACAAGTCATTCAATTAAAGAAGGAGACCCTGAAGTAGGAGTAGCCACTCAGCAAGCCTTTTCAACCAAAGAATAAGAAACACTGAGAGTGGGAGTGCTTGGCCAATTTCCCCTCTATTATCATGTTTCTATAGCTTGATATTAGTATACAGAATAGTTGTAACCATTTCCAGCCTCTTTTTTTTAATCCAAATATTACTCTCTTAAGAACACAACTTGTTTGATCTCTGTTTTTCAATGCCAGATGTGAAACCTCTGCCACGAGCCAAAATTTTCAGGCCTCCATAATGCAATAAAGCAGGATGCAGCTATTGACTGAGATGCTAAGCTCTGTATAGCTAGTATAGTGATGCAGAACCATCAGAGCAGTAAGCATATGATGCATATTGTCTGTTACAACACATGATTAAATAAGTCAATCCATTCGGCTGTTTTCCAAAAGGTTTTCCACAATATTAACAGCATTGTTTTTCAAACTTTTAATTCACTATAGAAAATTTGAACTATTGTGCTTGTGCACCCCAACTAACATGGCTAAACAACAGGGATTGTAAAGTTGGAAACATACAAAAGGTGGCTTATCTGTAGTCTAGAGATACTGAAAGTGTTGAATATGAATGGCAATTTAAAGGGTGATGTTCATTCTTCCATTTTTTTCTCATTATATAACTCCAATTGAGCAAATAGCAAGAACAACATGGTATGATAGAAAGGCTACTTAGCACTGAAGGAAATAAAAACCTTTGGTACATTTGAAAGCCTATGAAAATATGCATATTGACTTCTGCCCCTCTTCAGAAAGGAACATCAAACATACTTCTATAACAGTCAACAGTTTTAGGGATTTTAAAACTTTAAAGTACAAATTTGATCCTGAAAAAAAGAGTGAGAGATGAGAAATTTAAAGAACTAAAGGCCAGGCATGGTGGAAGTAAACATAATTGCAAAGACAGAAAGATTTGGAAAGAGATAATGGATTATCTTGCTGAAGGTTAGTTTTAGGTATGTTTCTTATCAGATTCATTATTTTCACTTACTATTTCATACTTCTTTTTTGTGCCTTTATACTGTTTGCTTATCCCAAAATGGAATAGCATATGTGTATGTATGTATATATGTATGTATGTATTTTAAATAAATACATGTATTTATTTAAATGCATGTAACATTTTAAATAAAATGTATTTCAGACAAGAGGCTTTTACAAAATACTGGCACTGTATGCTAACTGAATAAGCACATCTGAGCTTTTCTTCTGATATGATAAGAACTTTGCCAAAATAAATAATTGTGTACTATTAGCACATGTAGATATGTTTTAAATAACTAGTATATATGGAATTCAGTGCATTCTACTGAGATAAATACAAGTATCTCACATTCTTGTTTTTCACTTATTTGTCCTTATCCAATAAATGTTTTACTTTCCCTAAAAACCATGTTACCAAGACTCATAAACACATGTCCCATAGCAATTATCAAAGGATGAGATTTGTCACTGAATCTATGTTGTGAGCCTTCAAACTGAAATGGCAATGTTTTTATAATGCAGATAATAATATACGTGGGGAGGTTTCTGTATGTAGAATATCCCCATTTTCTTCTGGAATGTTCCTTTCTCTGGTCAGGCCAGAATCAACATAAGGAATTCTACCAAAAGAGAAAAACATAGGAACTTTTGTGTATGGCTGTAAAAGGATTCTTGGAAACTTGCTTTATTACAAGTTTATATTTAACTTGCTGGTCAATAGATGTTGTTTAGTTACTAAACATCTATAATTCCCCTCCTTTTTTAAGTGAAACATTTTCTACAAAATGAGATCCTGTTTTAAAATTTACAGTATATAAGATGATGAAAAAGTTCTAAGTATACAGAAGCCTGTGTGAAGTTCCATCCTGAGAATGTATTAATACTTTCAGTTGACTTCCAGAAAGCCTGCCTGTAAATTCTATTAAATCTCACATCGGCCCCCACACATTCTTCTAATTCCGGTTTAGCCAAGCTTGGTAGCTCTTTCCTTTTCAGGTTTGTAAAAATGTGTGCAATTTTTTCTTCCATTACTTAACTGTTAATAATTGGAGGAAACTGACCAACTTAAATGGAGTAGGGATTGCGTTAGCAGTTGCCACAGAAACTGCAATCCAATATAAATATCTTACTGCTCGTCTATTTATCATCTGTTTTCAGGGCAGTTTAAGCTGCTGGAACAAGACCGTGATATTAAGGAGCCAGTGCAGTATTTTAACAGTGTGGAGGAGGTGGCTAAAGCATTTCCTGAACGAGTTTACGTCATGGAGGAAATAACATTCAACGTTAAGGTAGCCCCTAAACAAATGTTTATCCCAAGTTAAATGGTTTATGATTAAGTCATTTTTTTTAACATTGCAATTGTGCAATATATTGAACAAAAAGTAATTTGGGATTGTGGTTTTCTCTTAATCTGTTTGTGTACATTTTGCTTAATCTGAATTTGAGGTTATTAATCTTGCAAGATATGAAGACCTTTTCAAGGAGGGAATCATCTCCAATCAACAATGTTCTTTTCCAGGGTTCAACTAGAATATTGCTTCCAAATTTTAGACAGAGCTTCTTCTGTTGTACACCCCCTCCCTCACCTCTGACCCCTTAGATTTTATTTGGTAAAGGAGCAGCTGTTTCACTCACTCTACACTACGTTTTAGGTCACATAAAGACAGTATATATTGTAATGGTTAGTAATATCTACTTTTCAACTCAGATGACTGAGAATTATTAAATAATTCTAGAAAAGCAAAATAATAATGCATTGGTTATAATTCTCCTGTGTGCTTCTCAGGGAATCCAATCATGGGTTAACTTAGCCCTTTAGCCTTGAGACTGAGTATGTAAATTTTTAAACCACGCCTCCTCTGGCTGGACCTCTTCAGTTTTTCTTTACTCAGTCCAAGCCTACGAGACGTCTTTCAATTCTCTCTCTGACTAATTGACAAACTTCTCATGGATTATTGGATTTTGCAGTAGGAATTCGCTCCTCTGTGGATTTCTATCTAATTTGGGGTGGAGGCGGCAGTTTCTGCCAGCCCAATTCCTCATCGTTGCTGTTTTCCCTAGTAAGGGATTTGTATTTCAACAGTTTGGGCATCGGACGATCTTGCCGGCTTTGGAAGCAGCTTTGCTGTCTGCCCTCTATTTCGCTTCAGCGCGTTGGGTTAGTGAGCCTCCCAGCGCCGTTTTTCATGCCGGATAGCACCCGCCTGCAGGCGCGGTCGGATCCTGGGCTGTTGCCTGAACAGGCTGCCCCCCCCTCCCTCCCTCATTCATTCACCGGAGCGGCTGCCGGGCGGGCTGCGTGGATCGGCAGTTGTGGTTTCTCCCTGCCGTTCACGATTTAAATTTCGCGCCCTTGCTGCCGGTCGCCATTTTGGAGGGCGATTTCGCGCATGCGTGGGAATGCCCGAAGGTGATGAGGCGAATTGTTTCGCACGCTGGAGTCTGCGCAGTTCTAGCGACCCTCCCTTTTCCCTCACTCGAGGCTGCTGACTCAGAGAGGAGGTCGCTTTGTCTCTGCCTCTGCTTCCACGTGGCGTCTTGGCGGTGGTGCGCAATTTGGATTCCTTTGTTCAGTGATTGAACTCTTTCAAATATCTCATATCATGGCTGATCAATCAGTAGTTAAAGGTACTGTAGAGCCAGTTTCAGAGCCCCGTTCCCCTGGCGAGGGGGGGGGGCTAGCCCTAGGCCCGGCAGGGCCGCTTCCAGGGCCTCCAGTAGTAGGCCTCGAGCCTCATCCGCTGCCCGGGACAAGTCACATAAGCGCAAGGACAAGGCCAAAGTTCCTCCTAAGGCTTCTGGGGCTCCCATTTGTCCACCCCCGGTTCTGATTCCACAAAGTGTCTCTCCGGTGCATGTAAATGAGCAGCTTCCCCAGGCTCCACTTCCTGAGGTGGGGGTTTTTGGGCCTCGCTCTCCCCCGATTATTTCTGAAGCTAGTGGGGCTTCTCTTCGCTTCCCCCCACGTGCTGGCCTTCTGCCACATTCACGCCCACAGCTGCAGGCCTCAGGCCTCTGGAGGGCCAGGATTTGGGCCTTCCTACTGATTTATACCTCATGATATCTGAGGCTATTTCTAAAGGGGTGGATGCAGAGTTACTGCGTAGGGCCCAGGTTCCTAGGCCCACTGTGGCCCACTCGGGCCTAGTTCCCCAGGTGGTGGAAGGAGATTCTTCTCTTCTTCAAACAGATCCTCCTTCGCCTCTACCCTCGGTGTTCAGTGAGGAATCTGCCTTAGTGGAGGAAGGTGAACTTATTGATAGGGAATTTTCCAATGACGAGGGCCTCCCTAGAGACCAGCCTACTGCCCCTGGGCTATTCCGGCATGCTCTTTTCAAATCCTTACTGTATAAGGCCAAGACCACCACCCACATGTGGGAGGCAGCTTCTAAAGAGAGTACAGCTGTGGGTCTGGATGCCACCGAGCGCCTCTTTGCTGAACAGGTGGCTTTGCAGGATGTTATTCCATCTCCCAAGCTCTTTCTTGATCTGATTCAGAAGCAGTGGGACCAACCGACTGCGGTCAATCCTCCCGGGACAGGGGATAGGAAGCTGTACACGTCTACTCCAGAGTTGGAGGGTCTCCTTCAGTTTCCCACTGTGGATGCCCCTATTGCTGCTCTTGCCTCGCCGGCATTAATTCCTTCTGAAATTTCAGAAGGGTTGAAGGCTGAGGAACGCAAGGCCAAGACAGTCATTTGCAAAACTCATCAGGCTGCGGCTTGGGCTTTACGCTCAGCTACTGCAGCTTCCTTTTTTAATAGGACTTCTTTAGTTTGGCTTAAGCAGTTACAGGGTAGACTTGCCCCGGAGGAAATGCGCCTTCATCAGGATATCACCAAGCTGATGGCGGCATTGGAGTTTTCTGCAGATGCCACCCTTAGTGCAGCAAAGTTTGCATCCCGGGCCGTAGTCTCTAATGTGACATCTCGGCATTTGCTATGGCTTCGTCATTGGCAGGCTGATGTCAAGTCCAAGTGGCGCCTAGCGTCTACGCCCTTCAAGGGCGGAGCCTTGTTTGGTTCAGTCCTGGATCCCATCCTCATTGAGACACGGGATAAACGTAAGATTCTGCCTTCTACTAGTGGTCGTGCCAACAGACGGCAGCAGCCTTACAATAGGCGACAGCCCTTTCGGACTGGGGACTCGGGATTCGCCCCTGCTCCCTATGTCCCCAACTACACCAGGGGGTTTTCCCAGGTGCAGGATTGCGGCCAGGACCGCGCCGGAGCCAGGGATAGGGGTCGCCAGCAGAATCAGGCGCAGTCCCAGAATAGGAGGTCCTTCCGGGGAGCAGGCAACTGGTCCTTTCGAAGGTACCGGTGACTCGCAGGAGGTAGGACCCATAGGGGGGCGTCTCCTGGCCTTCGCTCATCAGTGGGCGGAGCTCACGTCAGATGCCTGGGCCCTTCAGGTCGTGAGACTGGGCCTCACTCTAGAATTTCTATCCATCTCCCCGAGAAGGTTCATCAGGTGCCCCGTGCCCAGGTGTCCATCGAAGCAGCGCCTCATGGACGCCGAGATACACCATCTTCTCACCATCCGGGCCATAGAACAAGTACCCAAGGGGCAGGAAGGCCTAGGGTTCTACTCCATCTTGTTCCTAGTACCAAAGAACTCCGGGGGATGGAGGGCTATCCTAGATTTGAAACGGCTCAATCATTATATCAAATACCAAAAATTCAAAATGCAGTCTCTCAAGAGCATATTGGCCTCCATCCGCCATGGTGACATGATGACTTCAATAGACATCAAGGAAGTGTACCTCCATGTGCCCATTCATCCGGCGCATCGGAAGTTCCTGCGGTTTCATTTCAACGGCCGCCATTTTCAATATCGGGCCTTGCCTTTTGGCCTGTCCTCGGCTCCGCACACGTTCACCAAGCTCCTGGCCGTGGTGGCAGCCTCCCTTCGCTCGATTCCAATACACGTCAACTGTTATTTAGACGACATATTGGTGCTGTCGTCTTCTCGGGACCAGGCCCTGCGAGATGTACAAGTCACTATGGACTCTCTGCGCAGTCATGGTTTTGTCCTCAACCTGCCCAAAAGCCACTTGCACCTGACCACGTCCCTACTTCACCTAGGGACCATCATCAACTCCGTGACGTGCGAGGTTTCCCTGTCTCCAGAGAGAGGCAGAGCTTACAACGCCTGGTGCATCAAGTGCTGTCCCAGAGGCTGCTCCCGCTGGCGACGTCCAAACTGCTGGGGAAGATGATCTCCTGCATCAACGTGGTTCCATGGGCCAGGTTTCATGCGCGTCCGCTCCAGTGGTTTCTTCTACCCTTTCAGAGAGCAGATACCAGTCATTCCCAGATCAAAGTGCGGCTTCCGAGCAAACCCCAACGGTCCCTGCATTGGTGGATGTCCTCCAGACTTCTCCGGGGATGCCCATTCAAGGAGCCGGAACGCATCCAGGTCACGACTGACGCCAGCCTGTTTGGATGGGGAGCCCCTCGCCTTGGACAGGGTGGCTCAGGGACACTGGTCGGATCAGGAGTTGACGAACAGCATAAATTGGCTAGAGCTACGTGCCATCCGCCTAGCCCTTCTGGAGTTTCGGGACATTGTATCACACAATCACGTGTTGGTCTTGACCGACAATGTGGCCTCCAAAGCCCACATCAACCGTCAAGGGGGCACCCATTCCAGGGCTCTGATGCTGGAGGCAGAAAGGTTACACCATTGGGCGGAGTCCAGACTCTTGTCGATCCGGGCGGAGCACATCTCGGGCGTGGCCAACACGCAGGTGGATTGGCTGAGCAGGGCCACTGTGGATCAAGGGGAGTGGCAACTCCACCCCGTTCTCTTCCAGGAGCTCTCTCGCCGGTTCGGCTGACCCGAGGTGGACCTGTTTGCACACCCGCACAACGCTCAACTGCCTCGCTTTTACACCAGGTACCAGACCCCCGGAGCGGAGAGGGTTGATGCTCTGCGCAGCCCATGGCTGGCCAGCCTTCTCTACGCCTTTCCTCCTCTTCCGATCCTTCCGTTGGTCATTCAGAAGATTTTGACAGAGCAGGAGGAAGTGCTGCTGGTCGCTCCGATGTGGTCCAGAAGGCCCTGGTACGCAGACCTCGTCCATCTGTCCGTTTCGCGTCCTTGGAGGATTCCGGACGATCAGATTCAGCTCAACCAGGGAGCTCTCATCCACCCGAACCCCCAGTTGCTGCAGTTAGCCGTGTGGCACGTGAGCGGGCTATTCTAGCGGCCCTTCACTATTCCAACGATGTCATTGACACTATTCAAGTGGCCTGTCGTCCATCCACTACCCATATTTACGAGGCCACTTGGCAGGCTTTCTGTCGGTGGTGCCGCCGCACCGGGATTGACCCCGTCACGGCCTCGGTGCCTCAAGTTTTGGACTTCTTGCAATCCGGTCTCAACAAAGGTCTGGCACCGAACACGCTTCGTCAGCAGGTCACAGCCTTGTCTACGGTGATTGGAGGAGGTCAAGGTCGCTCCTTGTCTCAGCACTCGCGGGTCCGGACCTTCTTGAAAGGTGCTTCCAACTTACGACTACCGACGGTGCACCGCTACCCCACATGGGACTTGACCTTGGTTCCCAGAGCTCTTACATCTGCTCCCTTTGAACCCATCCACTCCATCAGTCTCCGGTTGTTGACACTCAAGACCGTGTTTCTGGTGGCCATTACATCGGCCAGGAGAGTGTCGGAGTTGGCGGCGCTCTCTGTTCATGCGGATCTTTGCATCTTCCATCCAAACAGAGTGGTGCTTTGTTTGGACCCGACTTTCCTTCCTAAGATCAACTCATTATTTCACAGGACGCAGGAACTCGTCTTGCCGGACTTTTGTCCACATCCCTCCCATCCTCAGGAACGCCAGTGGCACCATCTGGATGTTCGTAGGACTCTCCGCCGCTATGTGAAGCGCACGGCTTCGTTCAGGAGGTCGGAGGCACTGTTCGTTTCCTTCCAGCCTTCGTCAATGGGACAGAAAGTGTCTTCCCACACCATCGGCCGATGGTTGAAGGCGTGTATTGCATTGATGTACGACAGTCACTCGCGACCGGTTCCCAGGTGTATCACCCCTCATTCTACTAGGAGTGGGCCACTACAGCGGCCTGGGCTACGCAAGCGTCAGTGGAAGAAATATGTAGGGCGGCCACCTGGGCGTTGCCCTCACCATTTATTCGACACTACAAGATTGATGTCTATGCCTCGGCTGAGGCCTCCTTCGGGCGGAGAGTGTTGCAAAGGGTCCTTCCTTCTGCGGAGGAGCCTGACCAGCCTAGCTCCCGCCCTGGGAATTAATTGCTTTGGCATATCCCATGATTGGATTCCCTGAGCAGCACACAGGAGAATGACCATTGTCTTACCTGAACAGTCCTTCTATGGGTGCTGCGAAGGGAATCCAAACCCGCCCGCAGTTTCGGCTGGCCAGGGCTCCACCTTGATTGTGACTCTGTGACTGACCTTTCACCTCCTGACTGGACTCTGACCGTGCCTTAGTACCGGAATTGCCTACGGCTTAATTGACATTGACATATTTATTCTTCGGCGGACTTCGTGCGAAAACTGAAGAGGTCCAGCCAGAGGAGGCGTGGTTTAAAAAATTACATACTTAGTCTCAAGGCTAAAGGGCTAAGTTAACCCATGATTGGATTCTCTTCGCAGCACCCATAGAAGGACCGTTCGGGTAAGACAACGGTCAATCTATAGCAATTCAGAGAAAAATAAAATGATGTACAGTATATAGAAACAAAAAATGCTCCTGTGCAAAAATCAAATAATTTGAAATAAGACAACTACTCAGAAATTCATGGGTGCGCCCCTTTCTACTACAAGTCTTATAGTACATTTAATAGACTTCAGTGATTCCCCTTGAGAGAAAGAGAGAAATATAATTCCCAAGTGTAATGGAAATTTTAGAAACATAAAACATTTTATTAATTTATTTTAACAACTAATATAACTGCTGATTTTATAAAAGACTTAGCAACTTTCTTATGTTATAAAAGTTCTATTCACTGTATCAACAGCCACTGAAGATGGACTTCAAAAGTAATAGATTCTAAATAAGAAAAAAATGATTATAGATTATTGATTATAGTATAGAATTGATTAATACCTATTCCTCAAAGATCCTATTCTTCAGTTTTCTACATATGGTTTTGAATATAAAATAAGAAAATTCAGCTTTCATATCTTGCTTCAGTTGTTTGAGGTTTGTTTTAAATTGTAGCAACTGAGATATACCAGACGTGTTTATTGAAGTACTATCATTATTAAGGTCACTGACCAATAAAATTTACATTCAATACTAAAAATCTACATAGCATAAGAAAAACTACAATTTAAGATACTAGAATAGATTTTAAAATGTAATTACAATACCTTTAAGATTATAAATACAACTGGAGTTACAAAATCAACTATGAATTCAATGCTATTTAAATACATGCAATTGGTATATACTTCTACCAATTTGTTGGTTCTACCAATTTGTTATACCAAATAATGCTTAAAAAAATGACTAACCAGCTATAAGCATGAATGGCTAATACAGAATATAAAATCAGTAAATCACTTAATGCTACAAATATTTCCAAATTGAATATTAATTGTGTAACAATAATGGCACAAAAAATTAGGAAGAATGGAATGGCATGGACTGCATAGATTAAAACATAAAAGTAACAAAACAAAAAAAAACAAACAAACCCTCAAGTGAGTGTATAGGTGTTGCCTTAATTGTTCTAATAGCTCCGGTGTCTAAGTGTGTGATTTATGGCAAATTTGTCTAACAAATTGTATGGAATAAAATACAATGAGCATCTAACTACATAATGAGCAAAGAACTTCTTGGAAATGACAGAGATGATCTTTTTGTTTCACAGCATCATTTTTCTGCTTGAAGGAATTTTGTCTCTATGTTCAAAGGTCTGCTTAAGTGTCAAAATTCATAGTGCTTCAAAGGCAGATTTTCCAGAAATTGTCTCAAATTATTTCTCAACCAGTTTTTTTTTAAGTAAAAAAATAAAACAACTATAAGCCAACTGAGCATTGACTTCTAGAACACTATGGTATTCTAGTAAAATGGATTTAAATTACAGTAGCATTGGTGGAATCTGGTGGAGAATTTTGTTTTGAAGATATTTAAAAAGTCTTGATCAAAATTAGAGACAAAAACGTAAAACATTACTGTTGATGTTGCTTTAACATTACTGTGTTAAAAAGAATAAATGTAAACTAAGTTAACTTACTATAAGTAGAACTTACTATACTGAATTGGGTAAGCAGTGATTATGGGTTTTGCATCTCATTCTGATTTTTTAGTCATGGTTTACAATGCTACAGTGCCAGTAAAAATAACAATTAAATCACAATTAAAACATCTTATTAGCATGAAGTAAATGTTTTACATGAAAAATAGTTATTATTAATCTTTTTGTCTATTATTAGTTGATTTTGCTGAACTGCAGCACTGAATGAACTATTTTTTTTACTCTTTCTGAACATTTTTGACCCTATCAATTAAGCTTCATATCAGCATAGCCATATGTTTGCCTGCCTTCTCTTGGTTTGAGTCTCCTGTGAATTGCAGAAAACCTTTCTTTGGTTCAGTAGATGAGGATAGCAAATGTACACATACAATACTAAATGAAACCTCCATGCTGTCCAACTTGGTTAGTAAAAGAAGGCTTTGTTTGAAAGCTCCAGTTCAGTTTCTACTGCTTAAAAACAATAGAGTTTCTAATTAAGGGATAATGGGTTTTTCATATTTGGATATGCTTTCCAGGAAGTTATATAGACCAGGATGCAGTTGTGAGATTGCTTCAAGCTTGTGAGGTTTATTTATCTTCTTACTAGACTCTAAAGTTCCACCAACTAGGATCAGTACAACAATTACACTTAGAATGAAAAACCTAGGAGCCTAACAATTTGTTCTGAATACAGTATTTCATTGAATGGAGCTCATTATTCATGCATATAAAAATTCATCCCTGGTTCCCTAGACTTCCTTTTGTTCTGCTGCATAGTTTGAGATGGCAAACGAGCTATTTTATCATTTCTGTTATTAAGCAGTTGGGAGTCTGAAATCCTTCACCATTGTACTAAAAATAGCCCAATAGTCTAACAGTAGATTCCAATCTACTTTCTGGAACACTAGCAAATCTGTTAACTTGAATATTCAATCATTTATTCCAAAATTATTTTAAAATCTTTACAAAATAAATAAAATGATTAATTTGATAAATAGAATGCCTGAAGAACTCTGACCTGAAATCATGATATCATTAAGATTAAGTACACACAGACCAAAAATTAAAAGAGGAAGAAATGAAATAGCTGAAGAAAGGCAAATAGTACAATGTAACACCAAAAGAATGTGCCCAACTGAACACACTAAGTGATCCTGAGAATCACTGATGGCTTTGGAAGCAGAAGAAACAGAGAGTTAACCTTCTTTAGGTAGCATATTACTCCTTTTTGAACAGATGCAGTGATTCTAAAAATGTTTGCTTAAATATGACTGACTAAGAATCAAAAGAGCAAAGGATATAAATGAAAGTAACATTAGATCTGGCAAGATAGCAAGTCCCTTGCAGGAAGATAATATTTAGAATTACCTATAGAGAATGTTAGGACATTAGCTACATGAAAAAGAAGTCAACTGATGAGAGAATCAAGGTTTCAAGTGTCATGAATTTCATGGATGATACTTGGATGCCATATAAAATATACTGAGATCTTTCTTACCTGTGGGAAGTTGAGGGCATTTGAAAAAAGATAAAGAAGCAGATGAAGCAGCATAGGCAAAAAAAACTACTCATAGAAAGAAGATACCACATTTAAAGCAGACTTATCGAACTGTTCTAAGGGGCAGAAGTAGTTGGGATAGGATCTGGAATATGAGAGAGGCCTCTCCACAAAGAATTTGGCACTGCTTTAAGTACAGATGATGAAAGATATCTCAAAATTACCTTGTACATTTCAAAAAGAAAGTATAATTCCCCTACTTCTCTGTTCAGTATTTGTTTTCTTGAAAGATTAATGTTAGTTTGAATCCATGTGTGACTCACGTTTGACTTGTTGTGGATCTTCTTCGAGTTAATTCTCAAATCCACTCACAGACAAAGTGTTTTACATTCCTAGGTGTAGTCCAGCAATACCTGGAGAGTCACAGTCTTTTCATACTTGCTTTTCTATAAATGTCTAAATTAGAAGTTAGACAGCAGGAATTATGTACTTGAATAATATTATAGCATCATTTGAGTTAATGAGAAAATCCATTATGCTTCCTTTTAATGAAAGGAAGAGAACACAAGTTATACAATGGCATTGTGGCCAAAAGGGCCTAAGAAGATATTTCAATATTCTACTTCAGAAGATAATTCTTCAACAAATTTCTGCTCCAGTTAAAGCAAATGCAAGCTCATATAATAGTTAACTTAAATTTTAAGTCCCTAGAGGCAAATACCTTCAATTAACCAAACTATTATTTTATTGCCACAAACTTCCAAAACAGCAAGGGGCCACAATCTTAGTTCATTATTAAACTATTTTACTAACCATTTTTAGAAGCTGTCTAATATTGCAAGAAAAGTATTATTTGGGGGGCAAGAGTTTTGTGTGGATCATACACACCAAGAAATGCTGTTTGCTTTTAATTATTAAAGTGATCTGCCTCCTTTTCAGGAAAGTTCTTATCACTTATTTTCATCAAAATTACAAATAGATAATTTCACTGGTTTTTAAAAAAATAATGTAACATTTTGCAGGGAAGCATTAAACAACGTTTTATAAAATAAAATATACATATTTGCTCTTCGATAGTGATGATGATATACATAGGGTGCCCCATATGATATGCAGAAGGTTCTTGAAGAAGTGACATCAGAGTAAAAATCTTCAATGTGGGCAGTGAAGAGTATAGAGCTGAGGACTCGGATCTTAATTGATAGGAAATCTGATGGCTGTTAATATTCATGATGAATTATAACGTTTTGCCTTTGGGTCTGAATTTTGAACAACAGTCATGTTCAATTAGATTTTTATTGTTTCCTGGATTAGCTGTATTGAGATATCACACCACTGGAATAACTTCCTCTCAGGAAATTCTGCAACTGTGGCATTAGCTTGATAAGCTCTGCATAACAAAGAGTTTGGTTTGAAACATTATTTCCTTTCCAACATTCATATTATAGTGGATCCTTTGCTAAACATATTACTGATTACTTTTTGTGATTTCATATTTTTATACAAAAAAATTAAATAATAAATTAAGGTAACAGTGTTAAACAGGGGTGAGTTGCTGCTGGCATTACTGCTGGATTGCAACCCATGCGCAACATGCGCACGCATGCCAGATGTGTTCTGTGTACACGTGTGCTCTTCAATGTAAATTGTTCTGCGCGCATGCTCAGAACCATTTACAATGAACTGTGTATGCACAGTCACCAAAATGGGCGATGGCCTAGCGGCAGCGGGAAAACCACTTCAGGGGTGTGGCAGGCCTGGGTCGCTGCCGGTTCTGTGATCCAGGCCGGAATTCCACTAACGGTTTGACCAAACCGGGCCAAATCGGCAGCAACCCACTTCTGGTGTTAAAACATTTGTCTGATATAAAATCCCAGTGGGTCTTTCTTCCGAATAAATTTATGAATAGAATTCCATTATATGTTTCTTTATTTTGTCTACTAAGTCGCTATATAGGTCAGTTTTAATTCTACCTGCTGATACTGGAAAATTTTGAATAGGGTTCGCACCTTACATGGTATCTGTCAAGACTCTCCATTTAAATGGGGTAGAGTATCTTCCCCTGAATGTGATTGTGGTGCTCCTCAGCAGACACCGGATCATATTGTGACTAGCTGCCATCTGAGAGCTTATATAGGAGGACAAGTAGACCTTTTTCAATTAACAAATATCAAGCTTAGTTGGAAAAATGGCTTAAATATTAATATATAGAACACCAATTTTATCTTTATGAACCAATGCATTTTAAAATGCAATTTGTAATTTAACATATAATTTCTTGAATTTCTTATACCTTACAAAATTGACCATACATCTCCACATATGAGTATCACACTATTGTGTTCTTTCTGTACAACTTTACTACTGCATTCTATGTCTTTCATGCCACACACACACAAACACACACACACACACACACACACACACATCCAGTGAATGTTAAGATTCAGAAATTATTTTTCAAAAGACAAGGGATATATAATGCTGCTTTCAGTGTCTTAAAGTCATAATCAAAAGGCTGTAGACTTTCTTAGATTTTGTCAAAGGAATTGCCATTACATATGGTGTATATGTGAATATTGAAGGTGCCTGGGCATGCCTGTTAGATTTGTTCCACTTTTGCATTCCCTTTGTGCAATTTCCAGTGTGACTGGAAGAGGTTGTTCTTTCTCAGGCTGATCTTTAGTTTAGTTTGGAATCTTAGGTTATACATAACTCAGTTACAGAAATGTATATGTGGTAAAATATCTGTTTTTAAAAGCTGGTACATGTATCTGCAGAATTATGGCATGTCCTTACTTCACAGATTAAATTTAAGCATTTGCTAACTTTTTTTTATTAACATTGCAGATCAAAAAGAAAAAAGATTTTTATTCTTAGTTGCAAATATGAATTGTGATAATATAGATTAGGCAATCTAATTTGAGTACTAGGCATTATTTACTTTTGATCACGTAAAATTCATACTTCACAGAGTTTGCCAGCTGGCTATTTTCATGAAATAAGAAACAATTATCTCTGGATAATCAGCCACACAGTAAATTGTTTGGCCAACATTTTTATCACTCTAGTTGTGTTCTGTTTTCTAAGCAGAGAAACAAAAATAGTCTCTATAGAAATCTATAATCATTGATGGGATTTTTAGAATAGACACACACACACACACACACACACACACAGAGAGAGAGAGAGAGAGAGAGAGAGAGAGAGAGAGAGAGAGAGAGAGAGAGAGAGAGAGAGATTTCTTTATGTCAAGAGTTAGATATATGTTGCTCGCCAGTTGCTATAGTCCACAATTTCTGCAATCTAAATTCACTAGCCTTGCTGGCTGGGGCTATTGATAACAGAAAATTCAAATTTCTAGATATTCACATTCATGCTTTCTTTTATTTTTGAATATAGAAGAGAGAGTGAAAGGAGGGAAGGAATAACTATACTGCTACAAATTACAGGTAGTCAAATATAGCATTAAACTATAGTAGAATAGCAAAGTATATATAACAATACCTAAGTGCTCATGAGCAAGCCTAATTGTATAAGGTTGTAGGTTCCTATATAATTTAAACATTGTGACAGAGAGAGATAACTTATTTTTGTCTGATAAATTCTTAATATTATGTTACTCTTTATAAACTCTTTAACAAAAGAAGGTAGTGTGATCAGTCATGTGGATATTTTAGAGCAGTCTTTCTCATTTGATATTTATTCATGCACTGAATGTATAGGTGTTATAGTCTATCATAGAATGCCAGGCAGAAGAAGTTGGACAATTCTGATGTTCATATTTGTTGGGTTCATCCCCTATGTTTAGAGCTTGATATGCTATTTTAATTTTGAATGTTGTATTTTCTAGGTGGCTTCAGGTGAATGCAATGAAGACACAGAAGTTTATAATATTACCCTTTGCACAGGCGATGAGCTCACATTAATGGGACAAGCAGAAATCCTATATGCAAAATCTTCAAAGGAAAAGTCACGGCTCAATACCATCTTCAAGAAAATTGGAAAACTCAATTCCATTAGCAAATTGGGCAAAGGCAAAATGCCTTGCTTGATTTGCATGAACCATCGGACCAATGAGAGTATTAGCCTGCCTTTCCAGTGTAAAGGGAGATTTAGCACACGTAGTCCCTTGGAGCTACAAATGCAAGAAGGGGAGCATACCATTCGAAACATCGTGGAAAAGACACGGCTCCCAGTGAATGTGAATGTGCCAAGCCCTCCCCCACGGAATCCTTATGACTTGCATTTTGTCCGTGAAGGACACCGTTACAAGTTTGTTAATATTCAAACCAAGACAGTTGTGGTTTGCTGCGCACTACATAGTAATAAAATTATTCCAATGCACTTTCCCTTGCATTTAGCTCTTCCAAAGTTTACCCTTCCAGAAAGTCTTGTGAAAGGAGAAGCGTGGCATGAAGCCTTTGTGAAGCACTGGTTCAGCCTCTGCCAAGAGCAGTTCGATATTGATGAATATTCTCGTGCTGTGAGAGATGTAAAAGCGGACTGGAATGAAGACTGCAAAAGCCCACAAAAAAGTCGACCCACCAGCCACAACCATGTGCCAAACTCTCTCAGTTATGCTCGGGATGAGTTGACCCAGTCTTTCCACCGTCTCTCTGTATGTGTCTATGGAAACAACCTCCATGGAAATAGCGAGGTGAACCTTCATGATTGCAGAGACTTGTGTAACGAGTGGGCTTTATCTTCTCATGATGCTTTGCAAGATTCTAGGGATGGGAGCTGTAACTACCTTTTTCCTGAAATTAGTGAAGAAACAGTCTGTTTACCTCCTAAACTGGAACTTCCATATGAAGAACTATGGTTGGACAAAGGGGGTGGGAAAGTGAATGATCAGCCTCTTACTCGCTCACAGAGCGAAAAGAACAAATGTGACAACTACAGGAGTTCTTTCCGGTCCAGGGGTGGTACATCTTCTCTGCCAGCACCAGGATCTTTAGTAGCAACAGCAAAATCCTCAGATGTTTCCCTACCTCCACCACCTGTGCCTCCTAAATCAGAAGCAGTAAGTTCCTAGCGTTTTGCTTAATTCCCAAGAAGGGTGAAGTTCCTACCATATATATGGAACATTTATTTTTCATAAGGGGGTGAATTAATCTGGATAGGATTGCGCCCAGTTGGCCTCTCTTAATCCGTCAATCTTGTCATTCCCCATGGTTTATGGAGGAACGGAGAGAGAAGAAGCGGATCAAGAGACGCTGGCAGAAGACAAATGAACTCGACCAAACATGGCTAAGAGCTGCTATTTGAGCCTACTTTGTGCAGCGAAGTAGAAATAAGTTTCAGCACAAATTTCATCTGCATATAATTGTCCAGCGGCCCTCAGAATATGATTTCTGAAAAAGAATGTAAGTTTTAGGTAGATCCACAGGGATGAAGGCATATTTATAATACTAGGTTTTAGTATAATTTTGACTTAAAAAAATAACACTGGGATTTTAAATTAGGTCCTAGAAGCAGGAGTGGAGCCAATGGCAGGTGTCAAAACTTCAGTGTAATATGTCAAATCGTAATAGTCTAACCATTATTCTGTGGGTCAATTGCAGCTTTAGAACTCTTTTAAAGATAGTCCTATGTAGAGCAGGGGTTGCAGCTGTCTAAACTGGATTTCATCTGTTTCATCAGCCAGGAAGTTTCTGTTCTAGAATCAGGCCTGAGATCCATCTGAAATGTATCTAGATATTTCATTTTTCCATCTGAAGGACCTAAATCAATTACTGTATGCTTCTAAACACTTTCTGAATTACTTCCTTTTCTTATGAGAGAAAACCTTGAAATGTCTTCGAAGGTAAAATTTCACAATTAATTTTAAAGAGGGGAGAGCAGGTTGTATTTTGTTCAAATCTCTCCCTCAAGAGTTGTAAATAGTTCGTTAATTTAAGCAACATGCTAATGATAATAGCATTTGTACTAGCATTTTTAACCAGTCCTCTTTCAGCAGCTACCATCTGCCCTCTGCTGGTGATACATAAGTAAAATGTAAAGTCTTCATTTTTTAAAAGACAATTCTGGATCTGCTTAAAAAAAGAATAGAATAGAATAGAAGGACAAAATCTTTCACATTTTCAGTACAAACATCATCATCTGGGTAACTTGGATTTGTTGAGGATGCAAATTACAGTCCATCAAAATCTGGGGGGACAATTAATTTATTAACACCCTGCATCATAGATTCAAGGTAAAAGGTAAAGGTTCCTGACTCTAGTGGGTGGTGCTCATCTCCATTACAAAGCCGAAGAGTCAGCGCTGTCCGAAGACGTCTCCATGGTCATGTGGCCAGCATGACTAAATGCCAAAGGCGCATGGAACACTGTTACCTTCCCACCAAAGGTGGTCCCTATTTTTACTACTTGCATTTTTACATGCTTTCGAACTGCTAGGTTGGCAGAACTGGGACAAGTAACAGGAGCTCACTCCATTACGCAGCGCTAGGGATTTGAACCACCGAACTGCCAACCTTTCTGATCAACAAGCTCAGCATCTTAACCACTGAGCCACCTCCCATAGATTCAAAGACCATGCTAATTAAAGAAGTGCAGTACAGGAACACTCAATTGTGTCCTCCAAAAGAAGAATTGGCTCTTGAAGGCCAGAATCAACAGCTAAGGGCTGCTGTTGATACTGCCGTTTCCTCTCTGCCTGATGGGAGGGTTGGCCATGAAGGATTTTCTTTTCTTCTTTGTTCCATAACCTGGAATTCAGATCAGTTTCCCCTAATTTAGCAGTGTTATCAACCTAGTTTCTCAATTTCTGCAAAGGTTACTGATCTGGTATGACCTTTACCCCCTAGGTGATGTTTCATAAGAGCCTAAAGACCTGGCTCTGCCAGATGGCTTGGGGACCCACTGGAGGAGCTACATAGTGGAGGTGGCTGACCTCATGTATCCATGATTTTATCTATTGATATTTTTATCTGCTGTGTTTTTTACAATGGATGATTTTAATGTTTTTTTTTAATGTTTGCATATTGAAAACCACCCAGAGTCGTTGGATATGAAATGGGCTGTAAATTAATTTTATAAATTAATGAATGTGGTGTCTTAAATTGAGCTACAAGTTCTCATATTCCACTTTTGCTTTAGAAACTCTAAGGGTCCTTAGATAAATAATGATTTATTTATCCTTGTTTCATCCCTATTAATATTATTAGTTTTCAGGATAATTAATTACCTGCATGATGTGCTACATCACAATTGTGCATAATTTCAGGTCAGAGAGGAATGTAGACTCCTGAATGCTCCTCCTGTCCCACCACGCAACTCAAAGCCAACATCTACTAGCCCTTCTATTCCTCCACGGATGACCAAACCTGTGCGGCAGCAAACTCGTTCTCCTAGTCCAACACTTTCATACTATTCATCAGGACTGCACAATATGTAAGTACTGGGTGCTTTCTTTTCAAAGTCTTATTTTTATACTATTGGTATATGGTTCAAGTGCTGGGCTTGTATTTCTCATTTTATCCTAAAGAAAAAAATAACGATGGATTACTATTGCCAATTTTTACTTGTAGCAGCCAGAAAATAGATTGGAAGCTATTTCTAGATCTTTGGGTGATTTATAATAAGGCAGCAAGATCAACAGTCAAAATACCAAAGATGAATTTTTTTTGTAATGATGACAACTAAGCAATGAGGAGCCAGACATCGGTGCTTGTGTAACAGAGCAAGATTCGTAGGGTGAAACCTGTTCAACTTGTTTTGATTCATTAAAGTACGATCGTATTAAACGAAGGACAAATTTGAGATTTGTACTGATTAGTTCACATATTAGTGGGTATTTTATGGCAATAAATATCAAGAAAAATGCAAGAGCATAGTGATGGAAACCATATATTTTGTGAACTCCATTCTTAGTATTGGCACTGATGAGAATCACAGGCAGCAGCATGGAGAAAAGACTTCTAATTAAGATCTTGGAGAGCTACCTCTACTCAGAACAAGCAAGATTGAATTGCATAGTTTGACAGTGTAAGTCAAAATCCTTTTTCCACTAGAGCTATCTACAAATAATTCTTGACATAGAACTGTAATGGACTCTCTCGTCATTATGGTCATATGTCATATAACAACCCTAAAATGGGTCAGACACATGATCAACCCGATTTTTATGATCTTTTTTGCTGTAGTCTACTCTCAACAGTCATCGCCAAACTAAAATCTTCCAAACATTTTGGACTACAAGCCACATACTGGTAGTCCTCGGTTAATAACGGTAGCTAGTTCCAGAACTCTATAAACAATACAGTTGTAAAGCATGACAGCATGTGATTCGGCTGACGTATAATGGCAGTTCCAACAGTTGTAACTGCATCTGTTAAGTGAGTCCCAAGTGATTGCTAAGTGTAATGTTATGTGTGGAGAGGGTTTCCTCTTTTAAATTCTTGCGAGTGCTTATTAGTCAAGAGCTCACCTGGAAAAACAACACGTCTCTGGTGATTGGAAAGGCCCAACAGAGACATCATTTCCTTAGAGTCCTGCGAAAAAAATCAGGTGGAACAACGGCTGATGACTTTTTTCTATTGGTCCACCATAGAAAGTGTCCTCACATACTGCATTACAGTATGGTATGCTGGCTTAACTGCTGTGGACAGGAAGGCCCTACAGAGAGTGATCAATTCGGCACAAGAAACCATTGGTTGCCCTCTGATACCACTGGATGACATCGCCAGATCTCGCTGCTTTAGCAGAGTAAGGAAGATACTCAGAGATGATTCACACCCTGGTCAGTGTCTCTTCGCACTTCTACCATCGGGCAGAAGACATCAAAGTATAGCCAGCTGAACAAAGAGGTTTAAAGTTTCTATCCTTGGGCTGTCAAGACTTTTAAATACAACCACAATTGCTCCATTCACATGGTAGTTTTTTTTCTTTTTCTTTCTTTTTTTCGTTTCTGCTATAATTTTGCACCATTGAGGTTAAAACCAATTTTGTTGTATTTAAGTACAATGACAATAAAGATTATACTATACTATGTGGTTTCCATTTATGACCTCCAGCTGGCTTCCACATTGACTTTGCTTATCCGAAACCAGCAGTGAAAGTTGCTAATGGTGATCATGTGACTACAGGATGCTATAACTGTCATAATTACAAGTTGGTGCCAATAGCCCAAATTGTGATCATGTGGTTACAGGGCTGTTGCGATTGGCTGCAACTTCAAGGACTGGTTCTAATTCTCATTGTAATTTTGAACAGTTTTTGAACAATATATTTTTAACCATGGACTACCTATATCAGTGTTGGCGAACCTTTTCAGCACCGAGTGCTGAAACAGGAGCATGCACGTGCATGCACATGTGCCGGAAACTGGAAGAACAGCTGCATGGGGCTGCATGTGCACCCACCACCTGGTTTTCTGGTTTCCAGCCCTCCCACATGTGAAAACCAACTGGCTGGCACGTCGGAACCCGGAAGAGCAACGGGCGACAGCTCTGCGTGCCACTTCCAGCACACATGCCATAGGTTCACTATTATGGACCAATATTGTTCAGTCTAGATTGTCTTTCTGGATGTGATTGGAAAGGCTACTTTAGATCCTTATATCTATTATGTTAAATGTTGGAGATTTTTAAATATACTCCTTTTAAAATAATTAGATTCTGGTTTTCATTCCTGAAGTTCAAAAAATGTAATTGATTGCTCTATTTCCCCCGGTAAAGAGAGGCTAATTTTTAATCTTTTTCCTTGTTTATTTTATTGTTATTATTTGCTTTTGCTTTGTTTAAATTTACTTTTTATTTCTTCATTTTTTATTTTTGTGAGCCACCTAAAGTAGCCCCATGGTGAGATGTATAAAATAAATAAATAAATAAATAAATAAATAAATAATAATAATAATATGTGAATGCAGCAAAATCACAACTGGCCGCTGTGATACAATTGTATAATAATAACAATAATAATAATAATAATATGTGAATGCAGCAAAATCGCACAAACTGATTACAAAGCTAGACAGGACCAAGTTGCTAAATTAATCCACTGGTCATTATGTAAAAAATATGATTAACCTGTATCCAGAAAGTTATGGGAACATAAAGTGGAAAAAGTTATCGAAAATAAGAAGGTGAAGATCTTGTGGGATTTTCGAATACAAAAGGATCGTCATTTTGAGCACAACACTCCAGATATCATGGTTGTAGAGGGCCGAAGTGTACAGTTGATTGATATCGCTGTTCCTGAGATGCCAGAGTTGAAGAAAAAGAACTAGAAAAAATAATGAAATATCGCGATCTGGCCATCAAAACTACATGGCTATGGAGGAAGCATGTAACAGTGATACCCATTGTCATCAGGGCACGGCACCATGTCCAAGAATTTTACAAAATACATCAACAAATTGCAGCTTCCTGCAATAACACCAGCGGAACTACAAAAAACTGCGCTACTCGGAACATCTTATATTTTAAGAAGGTACTTGGTTGATACCTAGGACACTGGAAGCAAACCGTATCAACCATTAGCACCAGTCACTGATATTTGTAATGCATTTTGAATATTCAGTTAGCTGAGTTTCATGTTTAATCAATAAAGTATGTAATAATAATAAAAAATAAGAGTGGGACTTCAGAATTCAGACTGACAGGCACTTGGCCTACAACACACCTGACATAACAATAGTTGAAAAGAAAAAAGTATGGTTCGTTGACATTGCAATACGTGGTGATGCATGAATTGAAGATAAACAGCAAGAAAAAAATCTTGCAAATTGAAGTTGAGCGACTGTGGAAAAAGAAATCGTGTGTTGTCCCGATTGTAATTGGAGCCCTTGGAGCAATACCTAAAGGGCTACCTCGCTATTTGAAAATTCTAAATTTACCTGACTTGAACATTCTGATTCTACAAAAAACTACCCTACTTGGAACAACTTATATCCTCCGACGTTACCTTAACCGCAGTGACGTGCGGTGAGGTTTATGACTGGTGAGGCAAAAGCCGCCCTATGGACACAGCGCCGGGGTGTTCGGACCTTCACTTTCTGACTGCTTCTCGCCGCTGCCGTGCTCTGCCGCCTCACCCCCTACCTCCTCCGACGAACAATCCCGCTTTCTTCAGCTCGGATGGAACCAGGACACCTAAGCTGCTGGCCGCAGCAGGGGCCACCTGAGCAGCCATGATCCCCCCAGCCAGCCAGCCCACCCACCACCCACCCGACCTACTCCCCTCCTGGCCGGCTGGCTGGCCAACCAGCACAAGGCCTCACTGCTCTTCTCCTCCTCCGCCTCCCCGCTCAAGCGGCAGCAGGCTCCGTGGGACAACGGGGTCTCATTCCTCCCCCGGCGCGGCGAGCTCCAGTGGGCTGGATGCAGGTGTGAGGGGCCTGGCCCTGCGGTGCCTCCTCGCTCAGTTGCAGCCGGCGAAGAAAGGGGAGAGGAGGAGGAAAGGGGGAGGGGAGCAGGACAGGGCTCCTGGTGGGGGGATAGGAGAAAGGGAAGGGGGGCACAGCAGGCAAAAGAAAGAAGGTGCCAGCCCGCCAGCAGAAGCAGGTAAAAGACCCGCTTCTGCTGGTGGGCTGCTCCTCTCGTCTCAAACAAGGCTGCCCCTCCCTTCTCAAACAAGCTGCCCTCCCTGCCTCTCCCCCTTCCCTCTCTTCTCAAACAAACTCTCTCTCAAATTGAGAGAGTTTGTTTAAGTGAAGTGAAGAAACAAACACACACGCGCACACACACACACACACACACACAAATTACTTACAATAAAAAAATTACTTATAAATTACATTAATTTTGAACTCCTCCCCCTCCCTCCTCCCCACATACCTTTTCTAGCTGTTTCACAATCACAGAGAATTTCAACTCTGCTCTTGCCTGCCATGATGAAAATGTAAAAATGTAAAAGGAAAAAGGCAAGAGCTGCTGAGGTCAGGCTGGATTAGCTGCTGCCAGAGTCCCCAATGGATGACTCTGCTTAACTGTTTAAAAAAGCCTCTAAAAAAGTGCCCTCTACAGGAGGAGGTGAGAGAACCACGTTCCTCATCTACATAAGGAATTTTTCGGCTTTTAACCCTTGCTTAACTCTGCTCGAGTGATCATAAAGATAGACTAAATGAGACACGTGGTTCTCCTGCCTCCTCCTGTAGAGGGCACTTTTTTTAGAAGCTTTTTTAAACAGTTAAGCACTAAACAGAGTCATCCACTGTACTCTGGCAGCAACTACCTCAGCCTTTTTCCTTTTACATTTTTCTTTTCTTTTCATGATGACAGTAGTGTGGCCCTGCCTCCCCTGACTGCACATCCCTGCTTAACCGTTCCTAGGTCCTTGGTTAAGACTCGAGCTGTTGAGCTACCAACCAGCCCCAAAGGCTTTGAATCTCACCAAAGATTAACATAATAATAATAATAATAATAATAATAATAATAATAATAATAATGCCAAACTAACTAACTACCACACCATGACCACATTGCTAAGATCATTCACTGGAAATTGTGCCAAAAGTTTGGATTTGAGTACAGCAAAAACCACTGGGAACATTAGGTTCAGAAGGTTTTAGAGAATGAGAAAGTCAAGATCTTGTGAGACTTCAGAATTCAGACTGACAGGCACTTGACCCACAACACACCTGACAAAGCAATAGTTGAAAAGAAAAAAGTATGGTTCAACTTATCCTATTTTTACAGAGGAATTAAAGAAAAACAGTATACATGTGAGATTGCATTACATTAGAATCTAACACATCGTATCTAACCTCGTATCTAACCTCCCTCCCCCCACCCTCCCCCAACACCCCACCTCCCTCCCCCCCAACTTCCCAGAGCCCGTACACGGTATAGATTTTTAACAAACACAGTCTAAAATATATTGAGAAAAAAAGAAATAAAAAAAGGATTAATAACATCTCTACATTGATCTTAGCTTCTTCTTACTACGCTAACTTTGAACAGTTTAAATCATTCCTGATCTTAAACATAGGCTATCTGGAATTTTAGTCCCATATTTGTTTTGTATATAGTCAATCCATTTTTCTCAGTCTCGTTTAAATCTTTCATTTGAATGATCTTTAAGATATGCCGATATTTTAGCCATCTCGGTAAAGTTTGTAACTTTCAATGTCCATTCTTGAGTTGTAGGCAAGTCTTCCTTCTTCCAGTATTGCGCCACCAACAGTCTTGCTGCCATTATTAAGTGCAGAATCAAGTTAGTCTCTACCACTGTAAAGTCAGTACTTATACCTAGTAAAAATAACTGAGGAGTAAACTTTATCCTTCTTTTAAAGATATTTTGCATAATCCACCATATTTTTATCCAAAATGCCTTAACCTTTTGGCAGGTTCACCATATATGAAAATATGTAGCATCGAGAGAACCACATCTCCAGCATTTAGGCTGTAAATTCGGATACATAGAAGCCAGCTTTTTAGGATCTAAATGCCATCTATAGAACATCTTATATAAATTTTCTCTCAAGTTTTGAGCTTGTGTAAATTTCACATTTCTTACCCAGATTCTTTTCCATGTATCCAACGTTATTGGTTCTTCAATATTTTGAGCCCACTTTATCATGCAATCTTTAACTAATTCTGTTTCCGAATCCATCTGTATTAATACATTATATATCCTCTTTATATGCATTAAGCTTTGATTTCTTATTTGTTTATACAGATTATCCTCAACATGGATAAAACCAATTTTTTGATCTATTTTCCACCTGGCCTGTAATTGCCCATACTGGAACCATGTTTGAACTACCTTCTCCTCTTTTAATACCTCTAAAGATTTTAGTTGTAGTACACCCCCCCTTTCCAAAATGAGAAGCTGTCTGTAGGTAATTCTATCCTGTTTTTGTGCTATATTCATATTTTCAATTGCGTGTCTAGGAATTGCCCACGTGGGTATCTTGTCATTTAATTTATATTGGTATTTTTTCCAGACCCACAGTAAAGCATTTCTTAAAATATGACTTTTAAAATTCTTGTCCAATTTTTTGTTGAATAACAGGTAAGCATGCCAACCATATACCAGATCGTGTCCCTCAATATTCAATATTCTATCATTAGTTAAATGGGTCCAATCACTAATTACAGATAGCGCCACTGCATCATAATAGTTTTAGGTTAGGTAACTTCAAGCCTCCTCTCTCGCGTACATCTTGCATAATTTTCATCTTTACCCTCGGCTTCTTTCCTGCCCATACAAATTTGTTGATACCAATTTGTTCTGCCATTCTAAAAGATTTGCATCTTTTTTAAGTATAGGTAACATTTGGAAAAGAAATAAAAATTTTGGTAAGATGTTCATTTTCACTGCCGCTATCCTACCCAGCAAAGATAAGTGCAATTTCTCCCATCTTTTCATCTCTATCTGTATACTATGCCAAAGTGGTTCATAATTGTGCTTATATAATTTCCCATTTGAGGTTAAAATATTAACTCCAAGATATTTGACTTTTTTGACTACCTCACATCCTAGTATCCCTCTTAGTTCTTCCTTTTGTTTAGTATTCATATTTATAGCTAATATTTTTGTTTTTCCTAAATTTATTTTAAAACCAGACACTTGACCATACTGATTAATCGTATTCATTAAAATCATACTGGATTCCTGCGGTTGTTCCAATATTATGACCAAATCATCCCCAAAAGCGCGCACTCTGTATTCTTGCTGCCTAATCTTGATCCCTTTTAGACCATCCAAGCCCCGTATTTTATTCAACAATACTTCCAAAGTTATAATAAACAATAGCGGGGACAAAGGACAGCCCTGTCTTGTACCTTTTCCAATTTGAAAGGAGTCTGTTAAACTTCATTGACTATAATTTGTGCTGTTTGCTGTTGATATATTGCTTTAATTGACTGTAAAAAATTATCTCCTATCTGCATTTTTTGCAGTATCTTCAACAGAAATTGCCAATTAACTCGATCAAAGGCCTTCTCAGCATCCAGGAATATGAACGCAGCAGGGATCTGGTTGTTCTTTCCCAAATATTCTAATGCATTAATAATTAATCTGACATTACTTTTCATCTGTCCCCTGTATAAAACCTGTTTGGTCAGTGTGTATCAACTGTTGAATAACCAGCATTAACCTATTTGCTAGTATTTTAGTAAAAATTTTATAATCTACATTAAGTAATGAAATAGGTCTATAATTTTTTGGTTGAGTAGTATCTTGATCTTCTTTGAGTATCAAAGATATAAACCTGTCTTCCAAGATGGAGGCACCTTACCTTCCGTTTGAATCTTATTAAATAATTCTCTAAGAGGTTCTACCATTTCTAACTGTAAATTTTTATAGTAAACCGCTGTCAAACCATCTGTACCTGGTGCTTTCCCTAGCTTTAATTGCTTAATTATCTGCAAAATTTCCCCCGAGGTTATTGGTTGGTTCAATTTTTGCCTGTGTTCTTCTCTAACTGAGGGTATTTTCTCTTTATCTAAATATTTGTCTATATCTAAACCATTAATTTTATCCCCTTTATACAATTCTGTAAAAAATTTCCGAAATGCCTTTTGAATCTCCTCCTGTTGAAACACCTCCTTCCCTCTGTAAGTCAGTTTAGATATATTTCGAGTTTTCCTTTTTTTCCTAATCTGATAGGCTAACCATCTGCCAGGTTTGTTTGTGTTACAAAAAGTATTGTGTTTTGCTGTGCATTTTCATACAGTCACATATGTTGTATGGCCCCGGTTATGCACAGTATATATGTGACTGTATGAAAATGAAAAATGGAAAATAAAAACATTTTATACTTGAAAAAAAAACGTATTGTGTTTTGCGTATAATAAACTAGTGGCTACCTGGTCAGAGATCAACATGTCAAATTGAGATTTTAATATGGTGATTGCTTCCTTAACCTTTGTATTGCCTGGATTCATTGTTAACTCCAACTCTTTCCTCTTAATTTCCTCTTCCAATTCTGTTCGTTTTAGCCCTTGTCTATATCTATGTTTTATTTATATTCATCAGCACTCCTCTCATATACGCTTTGCTTGCATCCCATACGAATTCCATAGGTGTACCCTTATTCATATTCAAAACAAAGTATTCAGATAACATTTTTTTACAATCATTAATATACTTTTCATATCTAAATAAGTTTTCATTCAATCTCCAAGACCTTCTTGCCTGCACTGCCCTTCCCAATTCCATCCAAACTGGGTTATGATCCGAAAGGACCCTAGCCGCAATCTTTGTCTTCTTCACCCTAGAAAGCAAATCATTAGTGATTAGTATAAAATCAATCCTTGAAAGGGATTGATGTCTATCAGAAAAGAAAGTGAAATCATATTCCTCTGCGTTTCTTTCTCGCCAAATATCTCAATTCAAAGTCGTCCATCATGTCAAAAAAGGTTTGGGTAGCTTTGCTCGCATCTTAGTATTTGGGCGAGAAGTCTTCTTATCTCTTTTAGTGTCTATCACACCATTCCAATCACCCAATAGTATACAAGACCTATAGTTCCACTGTACTAATTTAACATGAAGATTTCTATAGAATCCGTCTGTTGATTAGGAGCATAAATTCCCAAAAGTAATGTCTTTTTCCCTTCTAAGATTAGATCTAACGCGATATATCTTCCAAAGGGATCTGCTTCAATTAATTCAGCTTTGATGTCTTTTCTTAAGTATACAACTATACCATTTTTATTTTCCATAGCAGAAGCTACAAAATGTTGACCAAATTTTGGATTAATCAAATATTTTTGATCAGTTGATTTGATATGAGTTTCTTGCAAACAAATTATATCATTCTTAAACTGTTTAAGATAGTGAAATATTTTCTTTCTCTTCTGTGGAGAATTCAGTCCATTGACATTCCATGTTAGAATCTTAGTTGTCATCTTTGGTTACCTAAAGCTTTTTTAGAGCCTCCTGCATGGCCTGTTTAACTTTTGGCCTAGCTCCTCCCACGGCTTCTGAGCTTGTTGCTGTAACTCCTTGATCGATAGCCGGTGATTGTTGAAGTTGTTGCCTTTTAGCTTGTTTTTCCATTCGTCTGGTAGTAATACGGCTAGGTTTTTGTTCCATAACTCCTTGCCCTTCTAGGGAGGGGAGATGGTACATCTTGTCTGGTAGTTGTGTGGTTTGCTGTCTGTCTTGTCCTTCGTGTGGTCTTTCTCTGGATCCAGATGGTGCAGGGTATCCTGCCTTCAAAATATTGTGATAAAAATCTCGAGCTTTCCATACGGAGTTGAGACGATATCTTTGCCTGTCAAATGTAAATATAATACCAAATGGTGCATCCCATCTGTACTGTATCTGACGGTTTCTGAGTTCATCACTAAAAAAGCATAGTCTCTCCTGGCTCTTAGCATTTGAGGTGGTATTTCTTTCAAACAGTCAAATCCTGGCCCCAATTTGGAGCTTAGTGTTATAGGACTCTTGTAATATCATGTTTCTGAGCTCTCTTGTAGTGAAATATATAACTACGTCTCGGGGAAGTTGCTTCTGTTTTGCCACCCAAGAATTGACGCAATAAGCTTTATCGATCTGCCAGTCAAAGTTGGATCCCGGTCTTCCCACCAGACAATCAAAAGCTTCTGAAAGAATCTGTTTCAAGTTCTCCTGTTTATCCTCACGCAACCCCCCTTACTCTTAATGCCAGCTCCATCTGCCTGTACTGTATCATAATAATTTGTTTTTCAGCGTTTTCAACTTTTTGTTGCACCACCTCAGTTTTGAATGTCAAATTAGCATTAGCTTTGTTAAGATCCTCTAGACTGTCTTCAATTCCAGAAACATGTTCTGTCAGTACAGTTACAAGTCCCAGCATATCATCTTTCATTTTAGCAATCCTAGTATCAATCTTATCATACAAGTCCGCCTTAAGTTCTTTTATCTCCTCTTTTATCTCCTTTTTAAAATCTCTAAAAGTTTCCAAAAAAAGTTCTTTCGTTAGCAAATCTCAAGTAGGGGGCATAGAGGTTGGAGGCTGCGACTTTGTGCCAGATATTGGGGATGTACTTCTAGGAGGGGGTTTCAGTCCAGAACCTAGTTTTGAGGCCATTCCAAGTCTTATCTTCAAGCAATTAATCAAACTCTACTGGCCCGCTATGCAGCTACGAAAAGAGGTATTAAATCACCCCTTTATTAGCTCCGTAGGAGTTTTCAGAAGGTTTCAGAAAAAAAGCATTGTAACAAAACAGCTCAGCATATTCAACGTCATTTTAGACTTCTCTATATTAGAAATATATATTAGTAAAGTTGATAAAAAAAAAGTCTTGTAGAATCTTGTAGAAGTGAGACTAATTAATAAAAATCTGCTGGCCGGCTGTAAGGCAGAGTAATGAATCACTCCCTTCCTTTGAAGTTTTATAGCTGTTCTTTGCACAAAGATTAAGAAGGTGAGCGTTGTTACGGAGAAATTCACAGTCGCCATTTTAAAGGCTTTTTTGAATAGCCAAATTAATGAAGGAAGATCTTGTAAAAAATGAAGCTAGGATTTAAATAAGCAAATGAAGTTCTCAGATACGGGCTCTGCTTGTGTTAAAATCAGATAGTTCAAATGTTGTTCTAAGTGGGAGGATCTTACTTTGGGCTGCAAAAGCAGCTGTAGATTCCGGCGCAGAGATGATTCTGCCTCGGCTGGCCCCCCCTCTCTTCGCAGACAAAAGCTGCAAAGATCAAAAAGGCACTTTGCCAGCTGGATCTCTCTCCTTCCCTTCTGCCTGAAGGATAAGGTACCTGTCAGATGTCTAGACAGATAACGTGACCAGGAACTCGGGAGCAGCTCTATTAAGCTGCTACCATCAGCAAGGTCCCGCCCAGGAAGCCCCAAAGTATGGTTCATTGACATTGCAATACCTGGAGATGCATGAATTGAAGATAAACAGCAAGAAAAAAATCACAAAGTACAGGGACTTGCAAATTGAAGTTGAGCGACTGTGGAAAAAGAAATCGTGTGTTGTCCCGATTGTAATTGGAGCCCTTGGAGCAATACCTAAAGGGCTACCTCGCTATTTCTGATTCTACAAAAAACCACCCTACTTGGAACAGCTTATATCCTCCGATGTTACCTTAACAGTTCCTAGGCCCTTGGTTAGGACTCGAGCTGTTGAGCTACCAACCAGCCCCAAAGGTTGTGAATCTCACCAAAGATTAACCACATAATAATGCCAAATCTAGTCTGAACATCTGTCTGACTGTGCAAAAAAACCATAATCATAATACGTAGTGCCATGGACCTTAACAGTTTTATTGGCATGTGGAACTGTAATGTAAGCTATCTATGCAAATATAGACTTTCACTTACATAGAAATAGATGCAATTATAACTCCAGAGGGTATAGTTAGTAGATTGCAAAAACTATGCACTTCTAGTGGATTTGAGTATGGATGACAATTACATTTTCTATAAAATGGATTGCATATTTGATATAAATATTTGCCCACTGTATTCAACCTTACTAATTAAAGGGAAATACTTGCCAGAAAAGTTGGCGACTTTGCTGGGAAAACTTGTTAAATTTGTCACGTCTGGGAAAATGTCTATATAATGGAAGCACTGTTTTCCATTAGTCCTGTGCTATTTTGTATATAAAATAACAGAATTGTAAAAGTGACAACTAACTACAAAAGCTATATACTAATTCTGTCTCTTCTTTTTAATTATTTCAAAGCAGCACCACTAAAGAAGATGCTGAAAACTCTTCCGAGATTACTCCCGTTACATGTTATCCATGTGGTATAGTGAAAAGTGACCTGCAAGAGCTTGACAACAAATTGCCTTTGGGAAGCCCTTCTGCTGATGGTTTGTTCTCTAGACTCTCATGGCCAAATCATTTTTCTGGAGCTGCTGAAGGCCTTTCTAGGAGTGAGTTTCTGTTGGATCCAAGCAGAAGTTACAGCTATCCAAGGCAGAAGACTCCCAACACACCAAAGAGAAGCTGTCCAGCACCTTTTACATTTGATTTTGACAGAAATGAAGTCTCTGCAGGAGATGTACCACCAGCTACAATTGAGGCAGAATGCACCATGCCCAGTTGCCCAAAGTCAGCAAGTTACTCACTTGAATATACCGATGAAAATGTTTGGCAATAAGTGGCACCTTGCAGTCACTTTCTTGCCCTGCCTTACCCCCTCGTGCACCAAAGATGGTGGAGGAGAAACCAGGGCTTGACTTCTGTCCTGGGTCTCTCAGAATAGATGGTGCTGAGGAAGATCCTCACAGGAGCTCTCCAGACCTTTCTGAAGACGAGTATCTGGATAAAAAAAGCATGCAAGACCTCTTCTCGGTTTCTTATTCTTTCTCGTCACCCCTTCATCTTCAGCTAGCGCCGAGATCTTGTGGTGACGGTTCACCATGGCAGCCACCTGTAGATCTGTCTGGGCTTTCCATTGAGGAAGTATCTAAGTCTCTACGATTTATAGGCTTGTCGGAGGATGTCATAACACTTTTTGTTACTGAAAAAATTGATGGCAACTTGCTTGTCCAGCTCAATGAAGAGATCCTTTCTGAGGATTTTAAACTCAGCAAACTGCAAGTTAAAAAAATATTGCAATTTATTAATGGCTGGAGACCTAAAATGTAGTGCTGACCAGTTCAACAAAATGTAGAAGTATGCTAGAAGCCCTGAAACTAACTCACAATCTACCATTTTTAATTTTTTATTGCACTAAGTCCGTCCTTCCTTCCTTCCTTCCTTCCTTCCTTCCTTCCTTCCTTCCTTCCTTCCTTCCTTCCTTCTGTAAATAATAGAAGAAAAACAGTTATTACTATGCAGATTATTTTGGGCGTTAAGCAAACACTTTTGTACATAATAGAAGGATAAAGGTGTGCCTTTTGCATCCCTGAACATTCAACAGCTGCTAAATAGTGGACATTAAAGGGAATTAATTTGTTCTCATGTAGTGTAGTGATACATATTTATTACTATGGGTTAGCAAAACTGGTGCACAAATCAGTTTATTATTATTATTATTGCATTTCTCTGTAATCTTTTTTCTTCTTGATTTATTTTTATTCTAATAATAATAATTGTTGCCTTCTGTTTTTATCTGTTTAACAGAAAGTGTCAAATATTCCACCTTTGCACCTTGTTCTTGCTGTAGATTCATTTTTATTAAATTCCCAGATTGTAATAAATAATGGATCCGTATTTCAATGCAAAAAAACAACAACCCCAACACAGTCTGGGCAGATTGATTCTTGTACCCAGCAGGTTTTTTTTTTTACATAACATACCATTAATACAAAAAAGAAAGAGGTAAAGATTTTCGATGTCTAGTAGGGGCATGAGATTAAGAATATACTATTTTAAAAATTTGAAAAGTAATAGCTCGGTGTCAACCAAGAGCAGCAAATAATTGCATTTAAAAGTTTTTGCAACCACTTTGCAAACTATTGAAATGTTTACATGTATTCTCAGCAAATATTGATGCCCTAATTTAATTTGGAATAATTGATAAAGATCATTATCTCCATTGTTTATGTATAAAGTGCATTTAAAATTAGAACGGATATTACAGTGAATTTAAGAAGTGAGAAACTGGTAGAGTGATTCAATTATTTCTTCCTGATGATTCATATTCTTCTTTTTTCCTTAATATTCTTAAAAATTCATACAGTTAAGGAAGAAGAAAGCCTGACCTATGAATCTAAATTAAAAGAATCCACATTCCAAAAATAAACCTATCTAATCAAAATGAAACAGAATAATTTTCTTAAAGCATTCTTTTTTGCTTAGGAGAATAATAAATGTTTTATTAAATGATGTATGTATATTATAAATTTCTTGTATATCTGACATGCATTTGTTTAAGGGCTAAACACTTAAACAAATGCATGTCAGTTTTAACTGTAACATACTTTAAAATGAACAAACCTCGAGCTTTTGGGATTTGTTTTTAGAGAAATCTTGAGATCCAGCATTGCTGGAGGATTTAAACTAAATATATTATAATATTGTGCTTCTGAGCACATATTTAGTCCACATTTTTTCTTCTCCAAGTATTCTTTCTCAGGAACCTGTTATGGTAGAGGGCAGAGGAAGTTATTAAGCAATTGGAAACCAGAAACCCTTACCAATCAATGGCAGTTTAACCAAAGATCTACCAGTATATCTCAATCTACTTTCTATTCACACCTATCATGTTCAGCAAAAACGCTAATATCTTTATAAGAGAAAAATGGGTGTAATGTACCACCACTCATTTTTTTGCACATTTAAATATTAAACAGCAAGAATGATTCCTTTAATCATTCCTAAATGATGTACCTTAAGCAAAAAGAACTGTACCCTCTCCCATCTCTTTATAGCCTTGTTGCAATATTTCTGAATGTGATATTTGCATTTGTTTTTCACCCATTATGTATCAGGAAACTATAAGGCTTGTTGGAAACCTGATGGAAGACTCCATGCCATATATGAGAGGAAGAAGCTATGTTTTGGCCATTAGAAGAAAATTGTGACCTCTGATATATTCAAACTCAAACAGTCCTACTTTATCAAACTGGGTAAAGAAAGTGATTTGAAAGTGAATGCCTTTAAAAATAATGGATGTTGGAGCCCATTTGCAGAGAACTTTCTGGAATGAGCAGTCCAACAATGCCATTTGATAGATTTTCAGAAGGGTCTGAATAATTTGGCCATATGCAGACAATCCTAGAATTTTTTTATGATACAATAGCTATTAGAAGTCATGCTTTAGCTCCAAAAGTGTTATGTATATGCCACAAATAAATGTTTTGAAGCTGTTATCCTATTGATTGTGTTACATAATAGGATTGTGCCAAGACAACAGCTTCTAGGATGGGTAGTAGGAAATGACTAACCAGGGGTCTTACACTAGTAGAGGGGTGTCAAACTTTATTTCATTGAGGGCCACATCAGAGTTGTGTTTGACCACAGGGGGGCGGGGTGAACAAGGCCAGCTCATTGTTACTCATGTCGGGGTTGCCTGTGGTGGCCCAAGTGCTCTGCCAGCAAAAACAGGCTCCCGTTCTTGGTTGTGAGGGCCTCCTGCAACCCTCTGCCAGCGAAAACAGAGCTGAGGGCCGCACGCAGCCCTCCCAAGCTCCATTTTCACTGGTGAGACATCATGGGCTGGGCCTTTCGCTGTTTCCAGGGCAGCCCCGGGGGGCAAATCTGGCTCGCAGGCCTTGAGTTTGACACCCCTGCACTTGTACCATAAACTCAGATTGGGTTCTGGTGGTAATAGGACTTGTAAAGGCCTGTGATGAGAAGAAACATGGTGAAAATGAAGGAAATCCAGAACAAGGAGTACTGCAAATTTCTAGATCAAGGTTAGGAGCAGGAGGCAACAAAGACATATAGACAGTTGCAGTAGGGAGAGCCCACCAGGAACTAACCTAATAACTGTGCAATATCCAGGGACAGGAACCGCTAAATGTTCAATAAGTGAATGTCACATGTTCTCACACTTGCTGCTATCAATGGTGGGAAGAGAAAACATATCATCTAGCATAATCCTAACATTCCTGACCACCAACATTGGAACTAGCTCAGGGCCATGAACGAGGAGAGGAGGAAAATTTTAAGGGAAAAACTACAGTATGTAACCCAGTTTGAAATAGCAGGATCTTCATTTTATCAATTCCTACCCTGGTACATTGCTCTTCCTTGCTCCTTTATCTTCCCCTCCAGAGGCTGAATTTGAAGTTTTCATTTTATCTGTCCACTTCACTGATATATTTAATAATACTAGTCAGTTGGAAGTTTAATTATAGTATTCATATGCATGGGGATTCTATGCATGGAATGGTGCTAATTCTTGAAACTCTGTCCATTTATACAAAGACTCTAGTAACTTCTTACTGGATACTATGTCTAGTTTGATGTTTGGAACAATGTGAGACCGTGCACTTGAACAGATTACCATAACTTTCTTGTGCTGCTATGCAAATACTTTGGAGAAGGAAAAATATTCTTGTTGATTTCCTCATAGAATGAATCATTCTGGATATATTTAGATACCATCCAATATCTGCTTTCCTGTGCTTATTGGAAAAACGACTGTGATGAAAGTGATTAGCTGAAAGCACAACATGAAGAGTTTGCTTTAGGCAGAGCTTTGAATATACTTCTTGCTATTGAATCCTACTGCAGAAGATTCAGCAGAGGGAACACTTTATAATATAGTCCTTTAGACCTGAGTATGTAGTGTTATGCCACAGGACTTCAAGTGGATTTCCTTATAGAAGAATGGAACCAGGGGAACTAATGCCAGCTATGTGTCTGCATTGTCATTGATAATTAAATACCTATATTACAATGCATTGTGTTGCAGAGTTTAATGAAATCCCTCAGGATTGTGCATGCAAGCAGTGGCCCTTCAATCTATTCTAGAAATGCATTCTATCTTCCAAGACAGATTTTAGGGATGCTTCAAAAAGAAAACTAAGATCCAGAACTCAGGAATCCACATGGCCACTGTATAACAGCAGAGTGATTCAGATAGCTCCAACATGCTGCTGTCATATTTTGGCGGTTGGAGGCTTCAAGTCAACCTGGCAACTAACTGAACAATTCCCTGCAGTTTTCTTGGGAAGACTTTCAGAAATAGTCTGCCATTGCCTCTTTTTTTTTAGGACTGGGAGAGTGTGACTAGCCCAAAGGCACCCAGCTGGCTAGGGCAGGGCTAGAATTTGTGGGTTCCCAGTAGCCTAGTGCCTTAACTACTATGTTAAACTGGTTCTTATACTGCCACTTAATCGTTACCTAACTTTTTGTAGCTCAGATCTAAATCGGTCCTGATGAAAGATAAATTTGTTTCATGAGATGACATCCATTTGTGCAAAGCCAGATGTACAATCTTAATAATGTTTTCCAGGAAATAAAGTTCTTTGAGTTATAAAATATTATAGTCTTTGAGAAAATAATCACAGTGAAAGTGGGAGATATATTTCTAAGTAAGTATGCATATATTGTAAAACAGAGAAAATATCACACTGCTAGCGATAAAAAAGAAAAACCTCTCAATCTAAAGCTTTCTCCAATTTGGAGAATGTATCCTATTCCATACATTTTGAAATTGGTCACAATGTCTATAAATTTTGGGGTCTGAGGTGTTATAATATCTGGAGGATCCCTGGTAAAGAATGCCTTAAAGAATGTCGATGTACAGTATACTTTTTACATATGTCATAATGCAAGTGATTCAGTAGAATTAGAAAGGGTGAATCAATTCAACGGCTGAAGTAATCCTGAATTAAAATAACAATGTATGATGTTATAGATTCCTATGTGACAGGTCTCACTCCTCAAAACTGCAGTATTATAAAAATCTTATTGTCACTTTCTTCCCATACCCTGTGTAGTATTTCAAACAATTTGTTTAAGGCACAGTGGAGAATAGTGATGAATTGAGTCGTTCCTGAAGGGGCATGGATTCTTCTCCCATGGGATGCATGGTACCTGTTTGAAGACTAATAGGTCGATGATTAGTTTGATTAAAAGATAGCTTAGCATCATCCATTCTGGACCATAAAAATCTTGGGTCTTATCTAAATCATCCCAAAGATTTATTAGAAGTTTGAAATGAGCAAATTTGTAATTTTACAGTTGCTCTATTAAGTTTCGAGCCTCTGCGAATTTAGAGGATATCTAATTATTAAAAATGAGGAACAGCAGCACCTAAAGTCAAAGAATAGGCTAAGCAACATGAATCTAACTTCATGCTGGATAAAACACTGGCAACAGTATTCAGAAACTGTGACCGCATTGTATCTACTTCCTAAAGTAAGATGAATGACGTTCATGCATATCTCCCTACTCGAAGTTATGTTTGGAGCAATTGCAATTTTCACATCAATTTCCAAAACTTATTTTTTTAAATGAAAATTTAGAAATTAATAGTCTAGATTGTAATTTACTTCTCAGTAGAAAGATGACACTAGAAGCATTCATGGCATTTCTCATTGATAAAATGAGGCTGAAAACAAAGTGGGATATAAAAGCCTTGCTAATATCTAGGACAGAGGTTTTTATCTTAATTAGCAATGGGTTTAATTTGTGAATAAAGAAATTGGGTTGGGTATAAAATTTTACTTGCACTGTATCAAAAGAGCTTCTAGATCACATATTACTATTCAGTTTCATGTTTGTAAGAAATGTTTCAGAACAAATCAAAAAATTGACTCAGTAAGAATATTCATTGTTACATTTGTGAAATTTGTGCTGGTCTGTATAATTCCATTAAAATGTTTGGATGAGAAACATTTATTTAAACCAGGAGCAAAGAATTAATGCTCTAACGTATATAAAGACATGTCAGTGTTGTATTGTAAGTATATTTGTTTATTAAAGATACTATTTTCATGATATTTATGCAGTTTGTTCATTTGATGGAGTAGTTACTTTAATTTATTGATTAGGCCATAAGCCATCTCAAAAACCTAGTTCCAAAGACAAATTATTAATAAAATCCTACAAAAACTATCTTATCTATCTATCATCTATCTATCATCTATCTATCATCTATCTATCTATCTATCTATCTATCTACCTACCTACCTACCTACCTACCTACCTACCTACCTACCTACCTATCATCCATCCATCCATCCATCCATCCATCCATCCATCCATCCATCCATCCATCTATCTATCTATCTATCTATCTATCTATCTATCTATCTATCTAAATGGCTCTGTGTGTGTGTGTGTGTGTGTGTGTGTGTGTGTGTGTGTTCCAGTATCACTCTGGAAACAAATACTGTGGAGGTAAGACACGCCCCAACACCCCTCGGAGTGTGTGTTCTGTTATGATAGAGCCTGTGGTGCCTTCAAATGGCTTCTACTGTACAGCGTACTAGAGTTGCCATGGTAACAGCTTCACAGTACTCCACAAGGGAGCTCCCTCTGGTAAGGAGGAAAATCCAACATTAGAAATTATGTTTGGTCCGGACATTTTCCCCCTATAAATAAATAACTGCCCCTGAAGAGTGTTCGAAGACTGCAGCTGGTCCAGAATGCAGCCACGAGAGCGATATTGGGTGTACCTAGATATACCCATGTTACACCTATCCTCCGCGAGCTGCACTGGCTTCCCATTGGTCTCCGGACCCGCTTCAAGGTGCTAGTCGTTACTTTTTAAAGCCCTTCATGGTATTGGACCTGGTTACCTGAGAGACCGCCTCCTGCCATTCACCTCCCAACGACCAATAAGATCGCACAGGTTGGGCCTCCTCCGGGTGCCGTCGACCGGACAATGCCGGCTGGCGGCTCCCCGAGGGAGGGCCTTCTCTGTAGCTGCACCGGCCTCATGGAACGAGCTACCCGCAGAGATCCGGACCCTTACCACTCTCCCGGCCTTCCGTAAAGCGACCAAGACCTGGCTGTTCCGGCAGGCCTGGGGCTGTTGATTAATATCCAGCCCCACTTGATTGAATGGATTATATATTAATTTTAATAACTTTTTTAAGTTTTTATATGTTTTTACTTTTGTTGTGAGCCGCCCAGAGTCCCAAGGGAGTGGGCGGTATACAATCTTGTTAAAGTTAAAGATAACTGGACAAAGCTGGGTTATCAGCTAATTTAAAATAAATTGGAGTAAATAAAATGATTTGATATATAGGTAAGTAAAATAGGATAAAATTATATTTTCCTTGTGAGTACTAGAGAAAATTTCCCTTGCTGCTTTCTGCTGCTTATTTCTATACACACAACTCCTTCCCTTTTGTCTCCCCCATACTCTTTAGAAGTCTATCCTAGGGGTTCACCTTACCCTGGGTTTGTCTGCCTTTTATAAGGCTTTCTCCTTCCTAGGGCATCCCACTTGGAATGGCCTTCCCTTCCTGCTTCTGTGCCATCCTCAATTTTGTCTTAGACTGGGTTCTTGGAGTACCACTCCCTCCCAGCTTCCTCCTTGAATCTTTTATCTGGGCCAAACCTTCAGTAAGTGGGAAATTATTCTAATCACTAGGTTACATAATAAATTACTAATTACTCCTACCACTATTACTGAGGAGACCAATGATGACTTCTTAAGGAGAAATGGATTACTGCCTCCAACTTACATTCCCTCCTGTAAGACGCATTCATTTCCCTGTGCCTATAAGGTAAAGGTTTCCCTCACACATGTGTGCTAGTCATTTACTTTGGCTTTAATCTGCCCAGTATGGTAAGGGGCTCTTTCCCCATAAAGGCTACCTTTTAATGAAATAAGGACATACTAACATCCAGTGGTGGGATTCAGCCAGTTCGCCCCACTTCGGGAGAACCGGTGTTAACTTTCTGAGCAGTTTGGTGAACTGGTTATTGGAAGAAATCATTAGGGCAGAGAACCGGTTGCTAAATTATTTGAATCCCACCACTGCTAACATCCATCTATTCCTAGTAACTCTAGGTCCCTTACAATAATCACATTAAGTTTTGCTGAGAAGTGCTTGTTACACCATACTGGTTATATGGTAATAATCCATTACTTCCCTTATTTTAATGTCAAAGGTTCTAATGCCTTTCCATTCTCAGATCAATTAAAAGAGGTAGCAACATAGTAAGTAGGTTTCTATGTCTTCCTGTAATAACTTGGGGATTTTTATATCTTGGGACCACCTCTCCTTTTTACCCATTCTGAAAATAGTTGAAGTGAATGTGCTCCTTCTGGCGACTGGATCTCTTTAAGCAAGTCTATCAGTCTCCTAAACGCTTCTCACCTCTCTTTCACTCTTCTTATTCTAGCCTATCCTTTCTCTTGATCGTCCTCCAAAGCCCCTCTTCTTTTATAATGAATCAAAGCCTTCCTCTTGCTGTTGCTTCATCACTTCGGCAATGTTAATGGCTCAAATAATTAACCCTAGTCCCTTTTCTGGCTGGTCTATCATCTTATTTGGCTTAACTATGGGCATAGGGTGGATGCTCATCACTACCAAAGTAGTAATCCTTATGTCAGCCTCCGCTTTGCTACTGCTTTGGCTGCCATGAAACAGGGAGGGGGGTCATGGTATTTGGGAGGGGACTCGTGCTGGAGGAAGATTCTAGATTTTGAACTGTCCACCTTACTGCACATGTGGAGGAGGAGTGTTTCCCGCCAAGGCCAACGGACCGGCATTTCATCCTGGTGATGCCTTTCAAAGTTATCTCACACCTGACATTTGGGAGAATTATGATTGGACTGTGCACGGGATGCCAAGGGGAGGGGAATGAATTATACAATATATTATTCGCTTTCACGCCTAAATAATCAGACTTAGCTTAGCTTCTATTCATTTATAATTAGTAAAAGTACACTTGATTTCTACCAATGGAGTCCTGTGGTCTTCTTTCCTGATTTTTGAATGAAGAAGGGCTGACAATTTAAGCTAAGTCTCACCTCCACCCCACCCGGAGCTACAACCTACCGAGGGGGGTGTCCTCACAAGAAGAAAAGCATGTCTTTGCATGTGAGTGATCAAGAGGAAACTGAAGGGGCAGTGGCAGAACCATTGTTAACTGAAAGGCTGGCTGGTCTAAGGGTGGGAAGAGCCTACTGTTCGTCCCCGATGGATTGGGTGTGGGACAAAAAGAGGAATCGGAGGAGTTGGATGCGGGAGTCACAATAAGGAGACCAAAAAATAATCAGCGGAATGGGGTGATGCTGGGGAAAAGGATTACCAAATTGTCCCACACCATGAGGCTCCTCGAGGAAGCTTGGTCTGAACGCAAAAGCCGTGGAAGAGCAGTGGAAAGGGAGCAAGCTGAAGAGTTTGAGCAAAGGTACTCCATGCATAGGTTAAGGGAGGGTGAAGAGGCGAGGGGGGTGGGAGCAAGGAACCCAGAACCAGCCCCCCCCCCAGCTATGGCCGCTCAAAGAGTAGGGGGGGCAGGCAATGGTGAATGGCAAAAGTCCCTCCCTTAACAGTAAAATATGATGGTGATCCCAAGAGTTTAGGATGTTTATCATACAGGTCTGGAACTATATGGAGATTTATGGTCCGGATTAGAAACTGATGATATGAAAATGAGGATGGTTTTACTGTCATTGGAGAAAAAGCGGCCGAATGGATGGTGGGCCTACACCAATGTAATTCCCCTCTCCTGAGGAATTTTAATGACTTTATGGCTGCAATGAAGAGGAGGTTTGATGACCCGCTGATTGAGAAACGGCGGGAGGGTGAAATTTATGGCCCTGAAGCAGGGAAATAGACCGGTGGCAGATTATATTCAAGAGTTTCAACAGTTGTCAGCCTATATGAGGGGATGGTCAGAAGACGCTTTGTTGGATCAGTTTGCTGGGGGATTGAATGAAAAATTTACCAGCAGTGCGTTAACAGACACCTTCCCCGCCGGGTGACCTGCTTGGTATGAACACGCAGCAGATGTTGAGTTAGATTTGGCCAGACTTCAAGGCATGAAAGAGGGAGAAGCGGAGAAGTTGCCCCCCCCCACCAGATCAAAAAGCCCCCTTCCGCGCCAGAAGTGAAGGGAAGGGAAGCTTCGCCGGCAAATCCAAGCCTTTCACGTGCTTCCGCTGCGGAAAGGAAGACCATCACACGTGAATTGCCACGTTAAAATGGCTCAGACCGCTCCACCCCCTCCCAGAAGAGAGGGGAGAGCAAGTAAGGCCCTAAGCAAGAAGAGGAGAGGCTGCGTGCGCCGCTGAAAATGTCCCCCAGCATTTTCCAGCCGGAGGAGGAGGGAGACGTTAGCTCCAGCTCGTCTGACGAATCAGATGACGACTGCTCACATCGTTGGGTGAGTTCAACAAAGGCCCCATGCTTATCCCTATTGAACTAAGGGTGCCACCTGCTGGCGAGACTGCAAAGCTTTTAGCTCTGCTGGATTCAGGCTGTTCTCACTGTATGATAAGTCCGGCAATGATGGAAAAAACTGGGCTTGAAGTTGAGGACTTTAAAAAACCCTATTTGAAGATTTGTTTACTATCTAGGAATGGATATTGAAGATCACAAACTTAGCAGAGACGGCTAAAATAGTTGCATATCTCAAGGATAACTCAAATGAGAGATATAAACCAGACTGGGAAAAATGGATTGACTATATTCAAAATAAATATGGGTCTAGGAAATTTCAGATAGTTTAGGACTAAGATCAGAAACGATACAAATTATTTATAATTAGCCTAGCAAGGAGGAGCTAATATTAATTCAAAGATGTTATTAACTTTCTACGTTTTCTCTTAATATATCTTAAACTGTTTTTGTTAAAGACTTATACCTTGTATTGGTTCTGGGAAGTCAGGGTGGGGAAGGTTGGAGGGGTTGGGGGGAGGGTGGGAGGGAGTGGAGTTTACTAAGTTGGAGGAGGGATGTGGATGTATACTGTTAATTTTTCTTTTTTATGTATATTGAAATGGAATTATAAATACCATCAACACAAAAGGGATTTTGCTCAGATGCCAAAACACACCAAATGAATAGAGGAAGAGTGGGAAGTAGCGGAGAGAGAAAGATAGGAAGAGAGGGATAGGAGAGAGGGTGAAGGGGGAAGATGAGGTGTATAAGTAGGAGTGGTAAGGGGAGAGAGTATAAAGGAGAAAGGAAGAGGAAATAGAGTAGTATGGAAGCAGAAATACACCAATGAGAGGAAGAGTGGGAAGCAGAAGGGAGAATAAAGGTGGGAAGAGAGGGATAGGAGAGAGGGTAAGGGGGAAGATGAGGAGGATGAGGATAAGGAGGAGTGGAATGTAGAGAAGAGGAGAAGGAGAAAGGAAGGGGAAGTAGAGTAGGAAGGAAGATGGAGGGAAGATAGGAAGTAAGAGAGAGGTAGAAGCAGAGGTGTATGGAGAGTAGAAGAGCTAATAATGGGTGTTAATATTTTGGGGCATTGAGGACACGAGGAACTGATGTAATCATTATTTAATACTATATGATATTGGCTATGTATAGTATACATGTGATTGTATGTTATGAAATGGAAATAAAAATATGTTTTTAAAAAACCCCTATTGTTTTTTTGCACAAATTGATGGTTCTATTGCGGGAAGGGGCCCTGCTCATTTTTCTACTGAGCCCTTAGAAATGAAGATGGGGGTCCCATCAAGAATTAATCACTTTTATTGTGGCACCTGGAATGGACCGGCCCCTTATTTTAGGACTCCCCTGGCTCGTAAATGGAACCCTCGCATTAACTGGAGGAAGGGGGTGGTTACGCATTCGCACTAGAGCGCCCCCTGAAAGGGAGGTTGAGACCCCAGACCCTGCTGATTCTAACCCCACTTTGGCAGCCAGGGGGCAGGAGAGGATTGAAGGGGAAGAGAAATTCTGAAAGAATATTGGGATCTGAGAGGAGTATTTAGTGAGAAATCTTCTGATAAGTTTCCCCCCAACAGACCCCACTGATTGCACCAGTGATATTTTGCCTGGAGTGACACTTCCCAAGCCCCAGATATATTCTATGTCTCCTAGGGAGATGGAGGAATGAGAAGATTCATTGACAAGAACTGGAAAGGGGTTTCATTGAACCAGCTAGACCCAAGGTAGCAGCTCCTGTGCTATTCAGAGAAACGAAAGATGGCTCGGCACTTCAGCAATGTTAATGGCTCAAATAATTGACCCTAGTCCATTTTCTGGCTGGTCTATCATCTTATTTGGCTTAACTATGGGCATAGGGTGGATGCTCATCACTACCAAAGTAGTAATCCCTATGTCTAATGGAGAAGCTGCTCCATTACCTTTTCCACCCTTGTTTGGAATAGGCTCTAGTAAGAAATCTGGTTTCTGCAGATTTCTTACTAGAGCCTATATCAGGATGTTAGCAGGATGTTGCTATTACCTGCAAAGTCTGAGCTCTGTGAGGGCCAAACTCTTCTCAGCTGAAGTTTGTTTTCTTTTCATACAAAGTATTTAAAAATTTTCTTGTGTTGAGCCAATGCCACCTGTTTTGGATAGCCATGGATGCCATCTCTTTGTGAAGGTTCTTTTCAACTATATCCAATTTGATGGACTCAGGACACAAAAGAGCCAACAATGCCACATGTCTCTAGGCAAAACACACAATCACTCACATTTTCATCTACTATTTCTATTCATTCTTCTCCATTCTTTCTCCCAAAGCTGCTCCTACTACTGCTCCTAGTGAGTACTGCTAGAGAAAAATGCCCCTTTCTTACAGTTTGTGATGCTTACATCCACATGCAACACATCCCTCCTTCCCCCTTCTTTCTCTCCTCTCACCTCACACATCCTCAGTTATTTCACAGCAAAGGCTTTTACAGTCAATGTTGTTGTGATGCAGCTGGGAGGGGAAAGGCTTAAATGGAAGGGAAGAAAGCAGTATAGGTCCTGGCAATTTTCTGGACAGCCTGCTCTCTCACAAAGTAAAAGAACTCTTGGATGCTGAATAGTATACAAAGTAAAGCCTCCCTGAAAGCCCATCTGAACTTTTTTTTCCAAAACAATGAAGGCACTCAAAAAGCATTGATTTCTCTACCTCTTCTACTTGCAGGTGAACAGTTCTTCTTCCATTCTGCTACGTTGTGCAAAGAGGAAGATGAAATAGCAGCTGAAATGCTGTGAACATTTTGGCATTGCTCCTTTGTGGGCAAAGTTGAATTACATGCCAGAGTTGGGTCAGAACATACTGTTATTTGGATTCTTGCCATTTAAGAGCCGAGGTGGACTCAGTGGTTAAATGCAGCACTGCAGGCTACTTCAGCTGACTGCAGTTCTGCAGTTCGGCTGTTCAAATCTCACCGGCTCAGGGTTGACTCAGCCTTCCATCCTTCCGAAGTGGGTAAAATGAGGACCCGGATTGTTGTTGGGGCAATATGCTGACTCTGTAAACTGCTTAGAGAGGGCTGAAAGCCCTATGAAGCGGTATATAAGTCTAACTGCTATTGCTATTGCTATTTATTGATGATCTGGACAGGTTGCATAGAAAGACGAAGACCACAATCTGCTAATTCAATCCTTGCCCATCTGGTTGAATTACTCAAGATTTAAGTAAGATAACACATAGCTTACATAGCTAAGTAAGATAACACCTCCTTGAGGGAAGGGGGTGCTGTTCCCTGTCAAAGGAGGAAGACAGAACTTTTACTGGAGAATTTCTCCCTTAACCATGATAGCCATGTACAATTATCTGAGAAAAGAGGGCAAGGTGGTTGCTTCACATTTCCAGCTGAGTGTGACTGACAGTGATATTCCAGATCTATTTCAATATTGGTTTCAGCCACTTAAAGCTGCTTTTGTTATTTTGATGAATGATGTACAGCAGGAACTGGATGGAAAGATTTGTTCTATATTTCCTAGCAGCTTTCCGACCATTGACCATGACATCTTTCTGGATCACCCATTTTATCTGATTCCAGTCTTTCCTATTACAGCATATGTAGAAGTTGGTGCTGGACTGGAGGACCTCTGCTCAACATAAATCTATGATATACATTGTATATGTATTGGACCACCCGAATGATATACATTGTTCAATAGGGGCCCTCCAAGTTCCATCTTGTCCTTCATGCTGTTCAATACATACATGAACCCACCGGGGGATGTCATAGACTGCATTATATCAGAATATCAGCATTATCATCAATATGCTGATATTCAGCTCTATTCTTTCTTAACATACTGCTTGGAACCACTGGCATTTCAGTCTGCATCTAAAGCAGACCCATTTTGGCCCATATTAAAATATACATTTAGTTTGGACATGGACCACCCGAATTCAGCTGTTCTTTGCATGGAATAATCTGTGCACATTTTGCACATTCTTACCTATAATGCATAACCAGTTGAGCATCCTTGCCAGTGAAGACTGTGTTGAGTTACAATAGCTTCTAGCCTCCAATTTAGAGTACATCATTCTCATGGAATCTCTTGTAAAGCAGTAATGGCTTTTCCACATTTACTCCCATGGATCACACAGAAGGCATAGCGCCAAATCTCTAACTGGGAAGATTATGTGCCAGGAAAACAGCTGTTTTGGACCGGAAGCAATTTTTGCCCAAACTGCTTATCAGTCTTTCAAAAAGTTGTACCAATATTTTTTTTGTGGCATGTTTCTCATCTTTCTTATTTACTTTTTTTTCTTTGTGCCCCTAAAGGAATAAGAAAAATTGCGTGAAATTGTCATGGATGTGTTATGGATTATTTATTTTTTTGTTAGTTACATTAATTGTGGAAGACTGTGTGCGAAGGTGTGTATCCCTGTCCCTCCAGATTTGCTAAAAAATGGTGAAAAAATGAAAGTCTCTATGAATATGGCAAAAAGCAGGAAGAAAGGTTCTGGGTATTGAAAGATTTTAATACAATATTATGAGAAAGTGTGCTTCTGGCAATGGAAGGAAGATTGATAACATTCTTCTATAATGAGCACATTGGGTTTTACAAGTTTGGAAGGGGATCAATTGCTTTCAGATGCTCATTCTACTGGCAGTGCAGATGTTCAGTAAAGAGATTAATGTGTATCCGTCCTTCTTAAACAAAACAAAACCATTGGCAGAGAGCTGCAGGAAATTTCAAGTATGGCATATCTTTGAATGAAATATGCTCCAATATTCATATTAACATTTGGGGGAGGGGGTCAAGAGAAGCACAACTTGTCGAGTTGTTCTGTGGCACATTACAGATTCCCACCTTATATATTTTTTATAATTGTGTAGTAGTTTGCATAAAAGGGAGACTGAAACTAGCTATTTCCCTAGAAGGGACATTTTTTTTCTTTAAACAACCCTGTAATCCCTTGCATCAGGGTGGAGTTGAGGAGACTGAATGAGCTGAGCATTTACTGTCTGGATGCTCTTCCCTGAAGCCTACAGAAGATATTTCTCTCTGCCCCCGGAGACAGACCTATCTGCTGCTACTTAGGATCAAAACTCACAACCTCCTCATTGTGAGGCAAGAGCTTAACATCTATGCCACCACGCCACTCAGAAGGACATTAATAATAATCTTATAAATAGGTGATAAACTATTTGAGTAGCTAATTTCAACAGGCAATGACACCAGCGAACACAGACTTTCCAACTTCCTCTGAAAAGCTTTTGAAAATCTGAAAACTTGAAAAATAACCTTTTCTGAGTTCAAACATTGCTTTTCTCTATGAAGATACAGAAGACAACTGTTTAAAAAAATCAACTCTGGTTAACATTATGCCCACACATATTTGGATAAGTATAAGAAATATTTTGCTCATATTTTCTCCATTGACCAAATTATTTGATGCTGTAAAATGTAAGATATTGAGAAAAAATACTGTTTGTTATATTGTTACAAATACGGTAGCTATCCAAGGAATATGTCTGGTAATATTGGTTTTTTATTCCCAGAACTTTCAGAAGTTTGAAAAGCATGTTTGTTATTAAATGAAAAAGGGCAACTTAGGTTTCCCACCAGACAGGTACAAGTTTAAGATACTAAAAACTGTTCCAATTGATCATACAATACAGTTAAGCTGAACACAGACATGAATACAAGCTGAACAAAAGCTTATTTAAAGTACATTTTTAGAAAGACCTGCATATCAGCAAAGAAGTTTGCAAAGTTAGATTTTCTACCTTCAAAGATTGACTCCTGGGCTCTAAGAACTGTAGCTCGCATTTGATTATAGAGGTATGGGATTTATTTAAATAGCCTCTATTTTATAACAGGGGGGTCAAACCCGCATTGTCTCTGTGTCATCACATGATGTATTATGACTTTTCCCCCTTTCTAAACTAGGTGTGGGCATGTCCAGCATATGATGCATCTGGTCCATGAGCCAGATAATATTTTCAGTAGATTAATATGAATATGGAGGAAAGAATTTTTTCAATACTTTAAAAAATCCAGTAAGTAGAGCCAGATTTTTATCTTTTGATATTTAAATATTAGAAAAATCCATACATAAAAAGATATGCAGACCATAGAGGATCTGATGTTTGTGTGTATATACAGACACAGACACACACAGAGTATATTGTGATCATTTGTTATTAACCCCATTAATCAAAATGGGGTGAATAATCACCCCAAAATAAATGCTGTTTGTGGACCAATGTACAGACTTCAGAGGCAACTTTTAAATGAGATAATTTGCCAGCAAGAGTTTGTTAAAACAGCAGTTTCTAATCCAGCCTTGGCGACTTTAAGATACACGGACTTCAACTTTCAGAATTCCCCAACCAGCCATTGCTGGTTGAAAAAGTTTGAAAAACATCACTCTATGCTTTCAAGATACATTGGTCCCCACAAGATGGGGAAAGTTCTGCCATTGTTTGTTTCTTTAATGGAAAGTGCATAATCATCAACTAGCATGGATAGTTGTAGCATAAATGGAAAAGTTGTCCTTTAAGTTTGGGGTCAAACTGGTGGTGGAAAATATGATAGATGGATTCATTTATAACCACATTTATCAAAGATGAGACTGCTACTTAAAATCCTTTGGGATCCTTATTTTTTTGGAAGTGAAAAACTTAACATTCTTTAATTCCCATTATATTACCTTTAGCTTTTTATAATATTTCTTCCTAATACAACTGCTAGTTATAATGGTCACAAATAACTTGATCGGAAATATAAGAAGATATTGAATAATTGCCCTGTCCACAACTTCCTGGGTAAATTCTTTGTGTTCAGATTTTTTCCTTGTGTGTCACTTATCTGCAGAGCATAGCAGCAATTTAAGAAAATTTCAATTGAACTGAAAGTAGTTATTTTTAAATTTTGTTTTATAGCAATATTTAATATATATGTTATTTTCTATCTAAAGTACTATATGTCCATTAGATTCAATTAAACAGTCAAAAAGGACTGCTGTTCTTGATTAATAGATATATTTGCACAATTGAGTATGCAAAGAGTTAATGTTTTTTAAAAAAAATTGTTCTATTTGATGGTGGGAGGCTGGATTGCTTTATTTGTAGTTAGCTTATCAAAATATTTGAATCTAGTCTATTTTGGGGGGTTTTCTTGCCTAAAAATTAAGAGAAAGGAAAATCTGATAAGGAAATATTGGTAATTGAGTATAAGGTAGGTCCACTTAAGCAAATGTTTGAGAAAAGCTACTGAAATATTTCTACAAATTTATTTGGATTTCACTTCAGCAAACTGATTGACCAAGGCCCACGAAACTCTGGTCTTAATGCCACCTGCATGTGTCTGACTACTATATCTGCTTATGAAACCTTGTTTCCCACAAAATATCTGACTAAAGTACGTGTAATCAGTGTGGAATGGATTTTAATTAAAAGTTGGCATATATTGTGCCTTCATAGTCTCCAAACAAAGCCTCCCTCACTTCTAGGGAAAAAATTAAGCTGAAAACAAAAACAAAATATGAATTACTAGGATGGTATGAAATTAGAATGTATGCATAAAAAATTAATTCAAGCATTACAAGGTCTTTTTCATTTAGTTTGTCTGTATACATAGATGAATACTGAACCTTAAGACAACTGAATACAATACATAGCTAGATAAAGGAAATCTATCAAGCTACCTAACATTTGTTGTTAGGCTCTTTTGATCTGACACTTGCTGACAAATGCCCGTTTTTTGATTGGGGATAAACAATATAACGTGTTGCTAGAGACAAGGCCACTGATGATAATAATCATTTTATGCCCATTATTAAGTTGGAATATATTATCACATTAGATGGATCAGTGATACCATTCACATACGAGACAATCTGAAAGGCATATCCTTTAGGAGAGTAAAGGAAGAGGACAATATAAAGACTTCTGAAATAAGGTCAATATGCCATGCAGGGTGAGGCATTGGGTTTCAGACAGATTGATGTCATCAATGGAAAGGCTACCATTGGATATGCTGGATCATTTTATGCTTTCAAATATGGTATGGAATTCATTTTTAATTTCCAAAGGAATGTGGTATATTTACAACAGTTCACAGGTGAATCTGGGGGGAAATTGCTATTATATTTACAATTACATTTACAACTCATTTCAATAACAGTGTTTTCTATTAGACATTAGATTCTGAATGTGTACTTAGCATGCTCTTCAAAGAAAATTAACTCCCTAGATGGTATTACAGAGAGTTACACTAAGTAATACTTAGTAATTCTGTGATAATCTTATTCCCAAGTTTATAGTTTAAAAGATTAGTTACACTGAGAAAAATAAAGGGGGAAATAAGCATGTGTTTTTAATTTTAAAATTCTTATTAAATGGTTTGTTTGTTTGTCTTTTCTGCCTAGGAAATCCACAATGTGCTTTCTAAGTAAACCACCCTCTGGTCATCATAGGTATCCCTTGGCAAGGCAGAAATCATTTATACTTGCTGGTACACTAATGAATCCAGAATATGTGTCCTTAATGCTTGACTCTGCAAATTATTTCATCTGGTTTTTACAGAGTTTTCTCTGATTTAAAAAAATATCTGTGGGTTGCATGATACTAATCAAGATTCTGACGAAAAGCAACCATGCCCAACCTTATTTTTCAGGGAGATGGCTCCACTAGAAAACAAAAAATAACTAATGCAGACAAATGAATATGAGTTCAACTGCAAGCAATCACCATTTTGAAAAACTGCAATATTTAGATTCATCTTGTTATAAGCTAGACCAAACTGTGGCAACTTTACGACCTATAGACTTCAACTCCTAGAATTCCTGAGCCAGCCAAGGGAGTTGAATTCTAGGAGTTGGTCCACAGGTTGTAAAGTTGTCATAGTTGCCACCTCTGAGCTAGATGAAAGTCTGGAATGAGTGTAAATTTTTCTTCCAATACATAGTATGGGAATCATGTTACAAACTAACAAGATAGGTGTTATTGAAGCTGAAAGGGTGCTGAAGTGAATAGTAGAAGATAAAGAAGAAAGGTCAATTACCTAAAGAAATTTAAAGTGCTTATTAAAATGCTGCATCATTTACCTGTGGTATTTGCTACCACAAAATAAAGGGATAACCACAGAACTAAGAGCGTTAATTAGATATATAGGTACTAGATAACTGATAATGCACTGGCTGTATCATTATTGGAGAATATTAGCAGGATTGTGATTCTGTGTTTATGTTCTGCTTGTGGGTTTCCCTTGGACATATATTTGGCCACTGTGAGAAGAGAATTCTGGATTAGAAGTCCAGATAATTTTGGAATAGTTCGGATACAACTCAATTCTTCTTTGTTATGCTGATATCATTTCTTCAAATCTACTCACCATACAATACTGTCTCTTGAGGTAGTCCTGAACATCATCTCATGTAGCAATCTGTCTCTTTGCCATATGTAACTTCACCTGAAGTAGGTTCTGTTTATACTTAGGCAGAACTTCTGAAAAAAAAATCTGAAAAAGTAGTTCCAAAGGGTTATAGTGAAAAACATCAATAGGTTGTCAGATCTGCTAGCTCATAATTTTCCTGTGTGCTGTATTATAAACAATAGGTGCAAAGTTCAAAGTTACTATAGATATGAAATTACTATAGACACTCAACAGTGGAGCAGTTAATCTTTTTAATTAATTACATTTATACTTGCTGCAATCCCTCAGTGATCTCAGCAGTTTTACAGGACGATACCATGAGAGAGAGAGAGAGAGGGAGGGAGGGAGGGAGGGAGGGAGGGAGAGAGAGAGAGAGAGAGAGAGAGAGAGAGAGAGAAGCCGTGTGTGTGTGTGTGTGTGTGTGGCAGGGAATTAGTCTGGAATCTCTATGTAGACAAGAAGGTGAAATCCTACCCCTCTTTGATCTGTTGAACCTTATCTAATACACTCCAAGTGCAAACCACCAATCTAAGAAGTTTCCTATGTAAAACCTCGAGCAATAGAATAGTTAATTGAACACCTAACACGTGGATCTCATTGTTCATGCCTGACAGATATAACATACTAACATTCAGTCACAGTACAATTAAATATATTTTAAAACTAAAAACATATAAAAACCCAAGCATCTTCCCAAAAAATTGGATGTCACTTCTCAAATCCCCTCAGGAAGAGTTCGATTTTAAGTTGCTTCTGGAAGGCAATTTTAGGGATCATCAGTCTGGAATAAAACAATTGTGTGGGAGAATTTCCACCCTTGCATAGCATTTATGTGTAAGATATTGAGAGAAGTCCTGATGCCTCAGATAAGATGGTAGTTTGATGTTGGCCTTAGGCATAAAGAAACTTTCATTGAAAGAGGTAACTCAGGAACATCTGATAGCAGCTTTTATATCAATTTATTATACACACCACCAGAATTTCAGCACTTTTATCTTCTCCTTTTTCATTAAAACTAATGCTCAGTGCAGCTAACAATAGCAATAGTATAGCAGTTAGACTTATATACCGCTTCATAGGGCTTTCAGCCCTCTCTAAGTGGTTTACAGAGTCAGCATATTGCCCCCAACAACAATCCGGGTCCTCATTTTACCCACCTCGGAAGGGTGGAAGGCTAAGTCAACCTGATCCGGTGAGATTTGAACAGCCGAACTGCAGAACTGCAGTCAGCTGAAGTAGCCTGCAGTGCTGCACTCTAACCACTGCACCACCTCGGCTCTCAATGAATATATGGAAAGCAGATAATTTGACAGAAAATTTAATATGGCAATCCATCTTTCCCCATCAACTTCTTCAGTTTTGATACAAGAAAGAACCAAGTAAAATCATGAAAAAGATTTGTAAATGCCAGGGTGAATGTACAAGCACCTCTAATCCATGCAATCAGTATAATGTACTGTACATAGCAAAACTCCTGCTTTTAATAACAGTCAACTGAGATTGAATTAAATGCAAAAACTGCAGCAATGGATTTTTTTAAAGGTCAGTCATTGCATATATTGCCAATTACTTTTCTCTAAATAAAGCTGCTTCATATTCGCATGTAAACTGAATGTCAGATTTGGGCATATTCCTTCCTGCCCAACAGACAGTTAGCACAAATACATTGTCTCCAAAACATGGGTGACTTGATTCTAATAAAGTTATGACATGCAGGAATACTTTTCTAAGAAGTTATGACATAGCAGAATACATGCCAGAATACTTCCTCTATTCTGATGGGGCTCTTACTGTAATTGAGATTCCTGGAAGATGAAGATTCATTGAATGGACCTTTTTATTGCATTTTTTGCATTTTGCATTCTCAATATTTGCCAGACTCAAAAAAATGGCCATTTCATTGCTCAGACTAACTAATGTCCAGATCAGTAACAAAATGTTGAGAACTTTGTAAGGGAAAGCATTATTTTGAGGTGCAACACAAGGCATTCTATTCAGAAATGTGAATGATGTCTTAGGATACTGTTTATTTCTTATAATCCATCAAGCAAACTACAGAAATCACTACAAAATACCATTTTTTCTAGTTTCCTTCAAACCTTTGATCATAAGTATAGATTAGTTGGTATTGCTCCTAAAGGTACCCTATTTTCCCCAAAATAAGCTCTCCCCGGATAATTAGCTCAATCAGGCTTTTGAGCGCATGTGCTAAAATATTCCTCCCCCCAAAATAAGCCCTCCCTGAAAATATGCAACACAGCAGCAGCCATGAGGTGACCATGCTTACAGTCTCCTGCACCTCAAAAATAATAAGACCTCCCTGAAAATAAGGCCAAGTGGTTATTTTTGGGGGTCAAAAGAAAATAAGACCCTGTCTTATTTTCGGGAAACACAGTATATTTGACCAACACCTAAAAAATCAGAACAAGATTGCAATTTAAACTTGATTGATTGGGAGACTGGACCGAGAAGAACAAGGTATCTTTTAAAAAGAGAAATGTAAGGATACACATACAGATGGAGATCATTGCCTCGGAAACATTGAATAAGCTGAGGACTTGAGACTGATCATTGAGAACAAGCTGAACATGACACAGGAATGTGAGGCAGCTGCTAGATTGGCACATTTCTGGGCTGCAAGGTGGGGGAGAAATGATACTTATTTCCCTTTATTCTGTATTGGTAAGACCACACCTAGAGTACTCTGTATGATTCTGGGCATCACTTTCCAGATGGGTATTGGCAGATTTACAATAGGTTTAGAGGAGGCCACCAAAAATTATAAAAGTAACTTTGGATGCTTCCTTCAGGGAAAAGAAGCCTGAGAAAAGCCATGGTATCAGTATTTATGTATATAAATGGTGCCATAGGAAGGATGTTCAGGAACTATATTGATTGTCACTAGTGTCAATTAGTTGCTGATGTGCACTTAGGATAGTTGCAATATTCTGCAGTCTTGTGATTGCCATTTGCAACTTAACAGCTGGCTTCTGGGAAACAAAGTTAATGGGAAAAGTGGCAGGAAGTTGCAAGTTGTGATCAGGTGACCTGCACTTAATTACTATGACAATTTGTTTAACCACTGCCGGAACTGAGGTCATAAGTCAGGCACAGTCACAGATGTTTCACTTTATGATCTTATTGCTCAGTGACAGAGCTACTGGTCCCAAATGCAGTTGGGTAAGCAAGAACAATCTGTAAACGAATGTACTATTGTACTTTATAAATCATTTACTGTAGAAGCGACAGAGAAAGCAAACTAGCTATGTTGCATCAGCAATATATATTTCTTGCAATACTAGTCATATATTATTTAGCCAAGCCATAAACATGTCGTACTTTAGGCAGCCCACCTGTCAATAATTCTGAGTAACCTTTAAAATACCTTTTCAATTTATAACCATCTGGACATATTTATGAGTACTACAAGATAGACTTTTGACTGCAATGTTTCTTTCAAATAAATAAATAAGCAATTCGCATGGGAGTGCATTGATGTATAACTTTTTCATATAAAGGATGGTGTGCTAGAGGCTTTAAGTGATGTGCTAGAGGCTGCATTGCAAAAGAGCATTGGAGGGGGCAACACCCACCCTGCATTTCATTTCCAGTCTAAGTGGAATATAGGTAACATTACTTTCCAGTGATATATGTAAGACATGCTGTTTTTAATTTGGTAAAAGCTTTTGGAATTGAACTCAAGGAATCTCATACGGCCCCAAGCTGACAGGTGAGGCACCTCTGTGTTAAAGTGACATGTGTGCAGTCTCATCAAATCTTTTTTTAAAAAAATCAGATTTTAAAGGGATTGCCTTTCAAGAGCTTGGCGCCCTCTGGTGGCAAGATTGTATTATAACCACCAGATGATTTTTACATTGATTAGAAAAGAAAAAGTCATCATCTTATATTATAGCATATGTGTGGCTTTTAGAAGAAAATATTATCAGTTGTTCATGATGATTCATCTCATCAGTGGATTATTCAAAGGACATCATAAATATCCTGGATGATAATTCCCATCTCACTGCCAAACCTGATATCCTAGTTCTCTCACAGAGAAAGAAAAGGGTACTATTCTTTTGAATTGCCAGAATTTGGGGACTGATAATATGCTCTCTAAGTATATAGCAAGTGGAATTCTGGATTTCCATGATACCCCAATATTACTGACATTTGATAAGAGGGTAATGCCCCCCCTCGGAAAAATAGCTCTGCCATAGCGCCACCATTTCCATGCTTAGAATGCCCATCTGTGCTTTGCAATATTTAGTTTCCAATGCCAAGTAAAGCCTGAGGTGAAAGCTTGACAGAAGATGACTCCATTTCATGCAATATGTCAGCAGAGGAAAGATTTGCTGCTGTTTTCCGCCAGCTCAACTAAATTGAAGCAGACTTCTTAGGACATAATTGGAACAAGGAACTAGCATATAGCAAGAGTGAAAACAGATGTAAATAAGAATGGTATTAGTTTCCAAAATCCATCTGTTTCCCAGAACTTAGGTACCTGCTGCAGCAATTATAGTACATTAACTGTCAATCAAATAATTTCATTATTCCTGGCTCAATGGTTTGTTTCAGACCATTTGATCAGTTCAAACATATATAAATAAAGCTGGGTGGATTGGGGTGGGGTACTCTAAGCAAATCCCTTGATAAGTCAGGTTATGTAGTTCTGGTTAATAGCTGGACAAAAGGTCATGAGGAAATTATAGGGCTATAGGATTGGAAAATTGGAAAATAAATATCCTAAAAAAGACCCCTCCACTTTGCTAGCAAGAAAACATGAGATCATAGTTACCTCTATCATTTCTATAAGCATAAAATATTCTTAGATTTTGGGCATGAATCTCCTGAAGAACAATGCAGATTTTGTGCACACATGGATATTAAGTGAAATTATGAGGGCAGAATAATAACATGCATGTAATTCTATTTTCTTTTTCTATACTTAGTAGAATTCCAGGGGGTCTTACAGAAGTGTATCTGCAGAATACATATGCCAAGTCTTGCATGTTGAAGGACTGATTTGCATTAGCTGCTTGCCAGTTAGCTCCTTTCAGGCCCTGGATCGACTTTATTTATTCAGAGATCACTTGAACCCTTCTGAACAGCTTTCTGATGTAGCAGAACTCATTGAATAAAATTGCATTTCATAATTTGAAAGTGTCATGTCCATTTTGAATGATTTTTGATCCATCTCTTGGCTACTACTTTATGTTTTAGCCCCAAAACTGGCTTGCTCAGAATTTCAGATTCCCTTTCACCTGAATATTTCCAGAGCTCATCTGAAATATGCTTAGAATGAGTTTTTCCTTAAATAATTAAGCAAATTTACTTTGTACCATATGACATATATATGATTACTTAAATATCTTCATTAATATTGGTGCTGGCCTCCATTAAGTATTCTTTTACATTTACTATTTTCACAGATACTGTATAAAACATGCTTTAAGCTGATATTTTCTTGATATTTGAATATTTTAGTTATTTCCTGTAGAAAAACATTTTGGTTTTTTCTTTAATAGAATTGCACTTAGAATTATATATCGCTCCATAGTGCTTTGCAGCACTCTCTGAGCGGTTTAGAGTCAGCATATTGCCTCCAACCATCTGGGCCTTCATTTTACAGATCTTGAAAGGATGGAAAACTGAAACCATCTGAGTCCACCAGGATTGAAATGCTGGTTGTAGGCAGTTAGCCTGCAATACTCCATTCTAACCACTGCACACCATGGCTCTTTTAAAAAATATACATGTGCACATTTTCTTAAAATAAAATTTGTTCTGTTGGTCCATGAATCTGTATTCTGTTTCCTTTTAAAATGTTAAAACAAAAATATTTTCCTCACCACCAGTGTTACTTGAATACATGAGACATCTACCAGTTTAAAATATTATACAGCAGCGAGGAACACTCATTGTCTCTTTCGTTCGATCAGGCACAAACACACAATTTTACTATTTCCTTCTTAAATTGTATATCTTCCTGAAAACTATTCTTACAGCATTCATAGGCTTTCCTAGCTAATCATCTGACATTGTTTCAGGATTCTAGTAAGATGGTTGTTGGACTAGGACCAGGGAACCAATATCAAATGTACTTCAAACCTGGAAGTTAACTGCATGATTTTGGCCTAGTCACTCTCTCAGTTCATCTAACAAATGACATTAACACAAAGAAGACCACACAATCCTGAAGTCTCTCCATGGCCCATCTCTGCTTAAGATTGTTATTTATTGCTAGAAATGCAGTATTTTTAATTATCAAATTTATATGCTGCTCATCTCACGGTATGACTTTTTTCACCAGCATATAGTTTGATTTATTCAATTACATAAGCAGAAAAAGCAAGCTTTTTTGTAAAAATAATAATGAAGTGATATATTGGAATTGAAATGTAGTTGTAATATGACCTGATCTCTGAAAAGGATTGCACTGGTGTTTTGCTTTGAAGGACAACCGAACAATACAGATAGTCCTCAATTTATGTTTGTTTAGTAATAGTTCAAAGTTACAATGGCACTGAAAAAATGTGGCTTATGACTATTTTTCTTATTTTCTTTAATTAATTTATAATATAAAATACAAAAAATGCAGAAGAAAACAGTAGGAAAGATAGGGGAGAGAAAAAGGAAGGGAAAAGTGTAGGAAAAGGAGGAAAAGTAAGGAAAGGTGTTGACTTCCAACTCCCTTTGGGACAGTAGAATAAGATAATAGCTTCAAACCTCAACTTTTTACTTTTACATTACAGTATAAACTAGCCATTTCTATAACAACAAACCTATTAATGGTAAAATCCAAAATCAAAGTTTCACTTTTTTCCACTGCGAGCACAAAATCCAGAAGCGGTTTCCAAGTAGAAACAAAATTGTGTTTTTTTCTTTAAACAAAGCTGTCAGTTGTAACTCCTAACTTCATCATATATATTGATGGCAGCAAGTTTACTTTATGCACAAAAATGGAAGGATACTTTGATTCCCACAATGAATCGCCATATGCAACCTTCTGGCAAGCGAAGTCATTGCGGAAGCCAGATTTACTTAACATCGGGTTACTAATTTGTCAACTGCAGTGATTCACTTAACAACTGTCGTAAGGGTCGTAAAGCAAAACTCACTTAACAAATATCTCACTTAACAACAGAAATTTTGGGCTCATTGTGGTTGTAAGTCCAGGACTACTTGTACCTGATTGGTAACACAAAGTATCTAACCAACCTAATAAACATGACATCAAGCTAGGTACCTAAATGTATATTTCTAATTACCAATGGTGAGGTACCCCAATTCCCACAGTTCGCTAATAATGGTGATGTTTTTAATATGCCTTCCAGCATATGATCTATTGTAGATAACCCTGCTAACTTCCTGAACAGTCGAGTGGACAACTCTAAATCCAGAAAGGATATAAAGAGTTAGTTTAATTTATCATGTGGCTATCAACACTGTTTTGTACAGAATTATTAGTCGTACTGACTTAATATTGTGACAGTATCACAATCAGAAATCAAACAATCCAAGAAATGAGAAACAAAAATAAATTATTGCCTGGGGGGCATACAGAAGGAAATCACAGTACTTAGTATTATGCACTGCTGTGATTATTTCATAGAAAGATTTATTGTCTTATAACTTCTTTTTTCTAATGGTACCTTCTCTTGCTCTACATATGCTAATTTAACTTAGGTTATCTGAAGTCTAAACCCAATTCAGAAATGTGTTTAAAATAGTTACTAGTTTCTGGTATATTTCTATTCCATGGCACTTCAGAACAAAGCAAAGTGTTATTGTTTACTGTGCAGTTAAACATTATTGCTCTCCCCAAAACAAAACTGAAGGGGGGGGAGAGAATTCTGTAAATTGAAATCAACGCATCTGAGTCATTCTTTAATTTTTTTTGATAAAGAATAATGTGTTTGAGAAAAAAACCAAATTCAAATATTACTACTTAACAATAAAGCAAAAAGAATACTCAAATCATGAGCATTTATGCAGAGATTCCATTGTCTGCATTCTAAAATTCTCTTTATTCCATGAAAATAGAGCAAACCCCAAGACGTAATAGAAACATAGAATAATGCAGTGACACAAATGAAATTGCTTACCCATAATTATACTACTACAATGAAGATAATTTACCAGCGAGTTTTAAAGTAGACATTTACTAGGTTTCAAGATAGTTCAATTAGTAGAAATATCTTGTTAACTTAAAACACTACAATCAACCCAATTTAATACTGGCCTAAGACAACACAGCATTTTTTAAAATAAAACTCTCTTATTATAAAAGCAGTCTCAGTAATATAACATTTTCAAAGTATTAGGAATCTACTATCTATCTATCTAAGTGTCATTTAAAAAAAAAGGAAAAACACTAATAAACATCCCATGTGAATTATGCTGTGCCCTAAGAATCTTATTTGGGTCTTAAACTAATGTAAATTAATCATATAAAAGTAATGCTTAGGAGAAAAAAGTTTTAGAAAAGTATAGTGATAGAGGTGTTGGTGAAAAGAACTTCATTCTTTTTCTAGACCAAGTCAGTTTTTAAGTGTGAATTCTGCCATTCTATTTATAAGGTTCAGTAAATGGTTCTGTACTTAAGAGACTTTTAAAAACAATTAAGAAAATCCCTGCATGCAATAGTTAAGTTATGGAGCACAATAAAACATTCAGCTTTTAACTTCTACTTCAAAATACAAAGTATGCAAGGAAAATGGAACTATTCAAACAAGGGTAATTATCCTCCTTTTCTGCATTCTAATGCCTTACAATTGATTTTAATGCAAATAAAAGAGTTCTGTAAAATCAAATAATTTAAATAAAAAAGAATTCTTTTTTTCCCCAAAGGCAGTGATATTTTCTCCAGATATTTGAAATATTTCTACTAGCAATTGGAAAATAGATACTTTATACTACAACGTAGTAACACATGTCTTTAAAGTATTTTAAAATGAAATCTGCCTAGGGGAAAACAATTGCTACTGAATTGGATACAGAGTTCCTCTTTATTAACATCAGACCAGACTTGACTCTCTCCCCCCTTGTAGATAGTAGTGATGTAAGGAAATTAGAAGCTTCAAAGGTTCACTTGATAAGATTCCTCAACAGCATTTTGAAACAAAGTTTCTTCATCCAATTGAAGATTCTAAATAACAAAGTAGCAGTGAATTAGAAACAAAACTTTTAAAATCAAACTATTTTTCTTTAATATTCTGCATTATTACTTAGAAAATTGTAAAAGTACAATTTTTGTATGATTTGTTTTGTTTAGTTTTATCTTCATATTAAAAGCAGCAAGGCTTTTTGTTAAATTCATTTACTCTGTTTCAATAATGATGTTAAAAATAAACTAAGTGAATTCCAACACATAAGAAAAACTTCATTTGATTTTAGTGTATTACTAAATTACTTAAAAGAATTCAAGATACTTCTTAGCCAAACGGCCTTCTTTTATAAATCTCTCTGTTCTTCTCTGAGAGGGATGAGAAGAAATTTTAAGGCGTTTAAATTTTAAGGAAATTTTAAGATCTGACTTCCTGCACCTGGATAGCTTTTTTTTTTTTAATATGGAAGGATTTCTATCTTCCATATAAAAAAGATTTCTATATTCTCATTCCATAATTCTGGTACATTAAAGAGAAACTGTTGTTTCTCTTTAATGTGCCACAATTGTTTTGAACTTGCAATACAATGTGTACCCTTTCCTTGATCAAAAGCCCTTTAGATAGTCAATCATGCCCTAATTGCTTGCAGCTTGCCTATTATAATTGATATACACAGGGCTGCCTTTGAAGATCTCTAGAAGCTTTAACTGGTATAGAACCAAGAGCAGTGATGGCATACCTTAGCAGTCTATGTAATATCTCTGCTTTTGTGAGCTGTACTGGTGGTTTATTTACTTCCAGATACAATTTAAGGTGCTAGTACTTGAAGGGTTGCTTATCTACCATAGCATTTTTAAAATTAGATTTGTCTTGATCCTATAGTCTTCATGATTTTTTTTTTGCTATTTCATATTCTTTAATTACATCGGAACTTAATGTGCTTTATCTTGGAATTCTTGCCTGATCTTTCACTTTAGGATTGACTTTGATTTGGTTTTCTAATTTTGATATTTTGCTCTTGTGCAACTGCCACTGCTATATTGTAGCAAGATGGTTAGCTTGTTTGATAGGTGATACTTTAATTCTTGCAAGCATCTTATTCACATCTTCATTATTGGTGCCAGGTCTTTTTGGACACTACTTTCAATTCAATCATTGTCGTTCTACTGGCAACTCTGCACATGCATAATTTATCTTTTAATGTTAGGAGGGGGGGGGTCAATTATTTCAGTGCTGGCCTGTACTGGTTTCTGTTATATTACTTCTGTATTTCTTTTAAGTTATCATTTCTGTAGTCCATATCTGCTGTTTCCTCTATATTCCAATTGTTGTTATCTATTATTATACTCAGTCTTTGGTCTTCCATTTTCACATTTTTCTGAATTCCTTCCAGTTATGTACTTCTGAAAATTTTATTCCTGGTAATGAATCTTTTTGATCATTGTTCAGTGATATTTGTGATATTGTTATATTTGATTCTAACAAGTATCCTGTTTCCCTGAAAATAAGACCTCCCCAGATAATAAACCCTCCCTGAAATATGCAATACAGCAGCAGCCATGAGGAGACCAAGTTCATCACCTCCTGCACCTCAAAAATAATAAGACCTCTCTGAAAATAAGGCCAAGCGCTTATTTGGGGGGGGGGGGTTAAAAGAAAATAAGACCCTGTCTTATTTTTGGGGAAACACAGTAGAAAGTGTGGAAGGAATATGAATAGAACAGACATCTCTTATTTTAAAAGTAGATATAGTGTTTCTGCTTTTTAAAAGAGAAATACTAGTCATGCTCTTCTCATTAAGTTAAGAAGCCTTTAAGAATGGGGGGGGGGTAAAGATGATGTTAAAAAGCCAGTAGCCTCCACTAGTGCAAGTACCAATCCACCTTCAGCTGAGCATAAAAAAAAACTAAGGCAAATCTGACCCACTTAGCACAGAGGAAAATACCAGGAAATCCCATGAATATAGGCCTGGAGAAAAATTAATACCAAACTATTTCTGAACTGTTGCGAGGAAAATAACACAGAGGTCTCTATGTAATCAGTTTGGGGAAGCTTAATAGACATTTTTTTAAAACTTAATCACTCCCACCCAGTTCTGCAACGTTGATATGGTATAGTTTTTCCAATCTAAACATTTAAGTGCTCAGATATGTTTAATGAATGAAATGCAATGTCTGTGTGCTTTTTAAAGTATGATCTATGCCAAATTTAAGGGAAAAAAGTGAAAATACTATTATTGAAAATGGAAACATGTCAAAAAGAGGTAAAAAGTTTTTTTTAAATATGGCATTTCATTCTTTTACTTTACACACCTTGGAATTAACATAATTTCAGTAAATTTTAGTAAAAAGTTTTATAATTCACTACCATGAGATGTGGTGCTGGCTACTACTTGGCTGCCTTCAAAAAGGTTGCACCAATTAATGGAAGACTTAGAGATCGATGACATAATCTGGATGGCAATGTGACTGCTTTTGAAGACCATCAGATGGGGGAATAGGGTATTTTTTGCACAGTTAGTTGGCCATTGTGAGAACAAATGCCTGGATTAGACAGGCCAGGGTCCAATCCAGCAGTACATTGCTTATATTCCTATAGCTGACTTTAACAGAAATAACAAAATAACAGAAATAATTAAAGCATGTATCCTTAATATTAACTCTGTTATACCATTTGAGCTAAGCCACAAGATCTTTTATTATTTTACATACAACAAGCTTTTTACACATGTACTCACTGCTGGGTCTACTTGATAAAGATGCTTGTCATTACAATGATCCAATAGAGTCTGCCTTGTGAAGTTACTTTCTTGACATAGAGGGCATTTGAAAGTAGGCTGCTCACTGAAATACAAACAGCAACAGAATAAAAAAAGTAGAGAAGCAGCATGCAATATGTACAAGGAACTCAATGGATGAAAAACAAACTCACAGGGATATCTGCTGTTTGCAGCAGATGACTAATTTAATATGCTTTGGAAATACTGACAACAGTCAGTTGTGATGAATAACAGAGTTGGAAGGGATATTACAGGTCTTCTAGTCCAACATCGGCACAAGGAGACCCTATACCATTTCAGACAAATGGCTATCTCTTAAAAGCCTACAAGTGATGGAGCACCCACAACCTCTGAAGGCAACTGGTCTCCACCGGTTAATTGCTGTCACTGTCAGAAAATTTCTTAGTTCCAGGTGGTTTCTCTCCTTGATTAGTTTCCCTCCATTGCTCCTTGATCTGCCTTCAAGGTGCTTTGGAAATAGGTTGATCACCTTTTCTTTGTGGCAGCCCCTCAAATGGAACACTTCTATCATATTATCCTTATCCTTCTTTTTACTAGACTAGACATATCCAATTCCTGCAACTGTGCATGATTTAGCCTCCTAGCCCTCTAATCATCTTTGTTGCTCTTTTCTCTACTCTTTCCAGAGTCTCACATCTTTTTTATATTGTGGTGACCAAAACTGGATGCAATATTTCAAGTGCGGTCTATCAAGGTATCTATTATAAAGCAGTACTAACACTTCTCGTGATCTTGATCTTTTCCTCTGTTAATGCAGCCTAGGATTGCATTGGCTTTTTTGATTGGCTCATATTTACGTGATTGTCAACTACGACCCCAAGATCTCTTTCACAGTTAGCACTTTTGAGGCCACGTTCATCTGTATTTGACCATTTGGCTTTTCTGCCTGTGTAAAACCTTACCTTTTCTCTACACTGAATTTCATTTTGTAGGACTCAAGTGTTCAAGTCAGTCAAAATCCTTCTGGAATTTGAGACTATTTTCTGGGGTGCTGGCTATTCCTGTCAGCTGTGTGTTGTCTGCAAATTTAATGAGTTCCATTCTATTCCCTGATCTAAATCGTTTATGAAGATATTGAAGAGTACTGGGCCTAAAATGGAACCTTGAAGTTCTCCACTACTTACTTCCCTCCATACAGGTGTAGTTCCATTAAGGAGTGCCTAGTCAGCCAGTTACGAATCCATCTGATGGTGATGTAATCTATCCCACATTTTTAACTTACCTCATAAAGTAGGTTGTGGTCTCCTCTGTCAAATGCCTTACTGCAATCCAAGTATACTATCCACAGCATTTTGCTGGTCTATTAATTTAGTCACTTGTGGCTTGAAATAATGTTGGCTTCTGGTTTACTTGCTTCTAGGTGTTCTCAGATCTATAACTTATTTTTTCCAGGTCCTTTCCCAGGTATTGAGAGGCCAGGTTGACTGGTCTGTAGTTTCCTGGATCTGTTTTTTTTCCCCTTTTTTGAAAATGGAAAACTACAGCAGTCTTTTTCACTCCTCTGGTAATTCCCGTGATCCAGGATCTTTAAAAGACATGATTCATGGTTCCAAGATATGTCTGCCAGCTCCTTCAAACTCTGGGATGTAATCCATCTGGTGCTGATGATTTGAACTCGTCTAGAGGTGTACAGGTGTTCTCTTTCCATTTTCTTGTCTATTTTAATTTTGTATTCCTAGTCTGTCTTTTACAGTTCTGTTTTGGCGGGTTATGCTATTTTTTCCCCTTGCGTGAAGAGAGATGCAAAGAAGGAATTAAGCAGCTCTGCTTTCTTCCTCTGCCTATCACTTCCTTGCCATCTTGATAAAACATCACCTCTGATAGTAGGGATCAGAGTATCCCTCAATTGCTTCCAAAATTTCAGGCAATTCATAAATACCTGGGTGTTCTCCCCCCCCCCCCAGAGTGGGGTACCTAAAGTTTTTCTGGAAAGTTATTCTCCTACCAATGACTAAGGCCAGCAGTTTCCCTTACAATGGAGTTCTTCCAGGAAGAGTCTGCTCTTCTGGGGGGCGGGGAGGAGAAGGTATAGCTTTCACATTTCCTGACTCTTATGATCTATGATGTAGAATAATTTTATTGTTACAAAATTGGCACATATTGCAATAGCTATTTGTTTACTACTTCATCCAATACTTTAAAAATTAGCAGTACATACAAATGTGTTCTAGCTTTCATATTATTTGGAATATATTTTGTTAAATCTACCCTTTTTCTAGCCATAAAAACCAATAGTTATTAATAAGCAGGGTTATTCCTACCTTGCAGGTTCTTCAGGAACATGTAGATTAGAGTTTTCTCCCATTTCCGAAGTAGAGAATCACTCCCAAAACTGAGTGAGAATTTATTTTATAGTAAATAAAAAAAACTTAATAGTTATGATTATTAGATAATCCCTCTATCTTTGATTTATAAGTGGCATCTCTAAATTTGATGAAACAAAATTCATTTGAATAAAATATGTGCATATTTCTTCAGATTTTCTCACTCTCTATGTATGTATAATGTGTATTTATATATACCTACCATACACACATTTATAATTGGAGGAAGAAACAGAAATAGTAACCAAGGAGCTGGCATTTTTCCCTACAAACTGTTAAAAAATACTAGTGAAAATGCTTTCAAGTTATGCTACACTGCAATTGTTAAAGTGGATGTGCATTTGAATTCCCCAGTGTAGACTACAGAACTTGGGCTTTCAGGTGTTTTCCAAATACTAACTAGATTTGTCCTTGCTTTCCTGTTTACAATTTCACACAAGACCTCCAGGACCTGCTGTCACTTTTATCATTGCTTTATAGTTACAAATTTCCCTCTAATACATTAATATTAATTATAACTATATCTAAGTATGTGGTTAAGTCTTAAAATAGTTATGCCTTCTTATCAGTACAGGGAACATATAAATATGAATTAAACGCTGCATTCAACAATTTTATCAGTAAAATTAGTGATATATTCAAAATAAGAAATAGTTGTTTTATCTCTGAGTTTCTCCTGAAGATTGGTCTTATTTTCTTTTCCGCCCCAAACATAAGCACTAGGTCTTATTTTTTTGGAGAAGTATTTGTCGCTTACCTTAGGACCACCGTAGCCATGCCTCCCATTGCCGACACCTATTGTGCTGCTACCCGACTTCTCCTTCAGCTGTTCCCGGCCAGACATTGTGTGGCCGTCGCGCTGGTGAGCTGCTTGTGGCAGGATGTTATGAGCCTTGTTGCACTGGTGCCGTTGCTCACAGCAGAAGGTTACAGGCATGTTGTGCCATTGTGCGAGCAATGACACCACCATGACGAGCCATGTGGCATCCAGCCATGAACGCTGCAGAAGTCAGGCACCGGCACAATAGGTTCTGGGAGGCCTGGCTCCGGAGCATGTGGGGCAGCTCCATCCCCCACCCCCATCCTAGCTTGATTTTTATGCCTGCGTCTCACCCCACCTCATACAACCAGATGGTGGGCGGGGCTTAACGAGGGCTATTTTTGGTGTATGGCTTACATTAGGCACAGGTGTGAAAACTGGGCTAGGGCTTGTTTTGGGGGTAGGTCATATTTTCAGGAAAACATGATATTCCTGAAAATCCTGCTGTTTATTTCATGATCTGGCTGCTTCAGATAGCTGAAAGTAGCTCTTATGTCCATTCAAACTTTTAAGAAAACTGAAGAAATGCATTAGAAAAAACACAAATACTGATGCAGTTATACTCAGATATTGAACAATACATTGACAAAGACCTTCTTGGTTTTGGCTCAAATATTATTTTTAAAGTAATTTTATATTTAAAGTCAGTTTTATAACCATATACATAATAGAATATTAATATTTTAAAAGATCACTACTACAACAGAACAAAACACTGAATTATATAAGGAAGCGTTCCGAATTTTATTTCATAGTGGAACCAAAGTTCCAAAGTTTAAATTTATTTTAGTCTTGTCCTAATCACATTGGCAATACCATTAAGAAATGTACAACTCTGTATTTCAGCCATCACCATGATGAAAATTCTGTACTATAAACAGTACCCATTAATGTTTATAGTACAGAATTACTATACTATAAAGCATTAAGTTTTGGTTTGGATATCCCTTTGGAAAAAATATATAATTAACTACACATCACCTGTTTCCTGTTGAATCTTGAGATATGTCTAAGTTTGGAATTATAGAAGGAACACCATATTCATCTTGATACCTCTTACATGATTTATAATGCTGTCTCATACGAGAGAATCTAATCTGTAAAAGATATATTTCATTTAGATTTTTAAATACTGATATACAAATACTTCAGAAAGCCAGTTTAATGATATGAAGACCTGGGAGAGACTAACAGCTAGGAGACTACCAGTTCTTATCTTCTCTTTGGCATAACAGTTGGCTGGGAGACTTTGGGCCAGCTTCTCTCAGCACAATACACCAAATATGGCTATTGTTGTGAGGAAAATAGAAATTAGGAGTATTAGATATGTGTCCTCCTTGAGCCAAACAAAAATAAAAGAGGAATACTAAAAATAATAATCTCAAAGGGTAGGTAAATCAAATAGTTTATGTAATTTTAAGGTGCATTCTAATGAATCTACAGTATCTGCTTTTGAACAGGATAATGCTGATAGATTGGACGAGCTTTCTTCCCAGACTTAATCTAAAATTTGAAAGATCCTATGAATTAAGTATGTGTATGTTTGCAGCAGAGGCTTGTTGCTGCTGGTTCGACCCGGATCGGCCAAACCGGCAGTAGCGGCGGTGGGAAGCTCCGCCACACCGCCCAGACGCTTTCTGCGTATGCACGAAGTGTTGCAAGCACGCACGGGAGCGCACCCAAACCAATAGTGAAAAATTAGCAACCCCAACTCTGGTTTTCAGCAACAATTATCTATTTAAAACTGACTATTTTACATTTACTGTACCTGTTTTTCACAGCATCTACACTCCCCACCAATTTCTTCATGTTATTTTCAACATCTAAGGCTCTGTTGGGACGTGCTTTTTCTTTTCTGGTTACAATGCCTCGACATAATGGACAATGTGGTCCACCTTCTTTCATAGCCATTAAGAAACACTTCCTGCAAAATCTTAATCAAATATAATGTGGCAGTGAATGAACAGACAAATGGCAAATCAAAGTGACACGCTCTAGTCCCGTGATGGTGAAACTATGGCACATGTGCCACAGTTGGCACACTGTGACATTCTGGGGGCATGTGAGGCGTTGCCCTGTCCGCTCCAGTGCACATATGCCAAGCTGGCCAGCTAATTTCGGCCATGATTTTGAGCCCTTTTTTGCCTTCCGGAGGCTTCAGGGAAACTTCCTGAAGGCAAAAAAAGTGCCCAACGCGCAAAGCAGAAGTTCAGGAATGGACTTCCGGTTTGCATGTTGGGCTGGTTTTCGCCATTCGAGGCTTCAGGGAAGCCTCCTGAAGGATAAAAATGGCCCAACAGGAACCCCGGAAGTCCATTCCTGAAACTTTCGGTTTGCGGGTAGGGACGTTTTTCGCCCTCTGGAGGCTTCAAGCTTTCTGAAGCTTCTGGAGGGCGAAAAACAGGCCAATACGCAACCGGAAGTTGGAAAATGGAGCATTTCTGGCCTCCAGAGGGCCTGGGGGCGGGGAGGCCGTTATCGCTCTCCCTAGGCTCCTAGAAAGCCTCTGGAGCCTGGGGAGGGCGAAAAACAGGTTCCCCGAGCCATCACGCGCCAAAAGCAGGGGGGGAGGGTGCATACAATTATGGGTGTGGGCACGCAGGGTCAACACAATCTCCCTGCGCTCCCCCCCGCTTTTGGCATGCAATGGCAAAAAGATTAGCCATCACTGCTGTAGTCTAAGGCAAATCATCATCCAAATTTTATGGATACTGTGTTGATACCTAGATTAATGAAGCTAAGGAGGAATTAAGTGGTAATAACCATTAAAGTGTGAAAAGGGAATAAGTAGATTCTGGAAGGATAAGAACTCAATGGCTATTCATCATAATTAGAATAGAACATACATCAGTTCCACTAGGTAGATGAGATCAGAAATCAACTCTACAAGGCTAATGTTTCTTTTATTGAATGGCTACAACAGAAACCTGTACAGTATCTGTTGCTCCTTCTTATATTCAGTAAATTACAAGACTGTCTGCCTGAGTTGTTCCCAAATGTTATTTTGTAATTCCTGGATTTTAAAAAAAAACATTTCAGCCTTTTGCTAGATAATGTCTGCATATTCTGGAAAAAGAGCAATGTTACTGCTATAGATGTATTCTTACAATATAAAGGAAGAGTGAGAGGGAAAGAAACAAAATACTGAAAAATGGGTTGGTCAGGTACCCACATATGTTGACAAATGGAAATTCTGACAGGTGTTTGAACACATCTTGGCAGACAGGACATAATAATCATCTTCATTGAAACAAATTGTGGCAGGTTCCTCATCATGACAGCAAACTGTGGTATTTCTGAAAGAAGAATAATTAACATCTGAAGTATCACTTGAACCCTAGTAGCATTGACAAAATCACCATCAACCAATTGCAAAAGACAAGGATACCTTTAGCACCCATCAAACAACAATGTTTGCCCTATCTCAGATCCTTGGAAAGGAGTTGGATAAAGTGCCAAATACAGTCTAAACATCTGGCTGTATGCACCAATCATAATAATACTACAACTACATTAGATGAAATACTAGATATAATAGTAATATTAAAGTACTATTTTTTATAATACACACACCAGTGCTCAATATAGCATCACCCCAGATTAACAGATAGACAGAGGCAATGCATAAAATGCAATTAACTGATAATAATGAATTGGGGGAACATATTTCTCAGTCATTGCAATGTGAGAACTTATAGCTCTCCTACAGATTGTATGGCATGCGATGACCACAGCAATGGTGTTTGGCCTAGCTTATCCTCCATCATACTGGACTTCTACTGTCTCTGCTCTGGAATTTGGGGAAATAATAGACAGCTTCAACAGCCTGAAATACCATCTCCTTCAAATTTCTTTTCTAGGCTTCCATTCTCCTTGAAATCTGTTTTTTTTTTACAAACCCTTTGCACAGCTTTCAGTCATTGTACTGGAGCCTTGCATTGTTTTCAGCCACAGGCTTGTTTAACATTTGCCTTTTTCTATATTCCCTTTCCATTTAATAAACAGTTGCCTGGATTTTGGGAGATCAAAAATCTAGTGTGTAACTCACATTGGTTGGGCCTAAATAAACCCATAGAATATAAAGTGAAACTTTTTCTATTTTATTAAAAGTAAACAGGGGCTGGGCTTGGCCCTGTGCTCCCCGAACTTTGCTCTCTCTGTAGGACGGCTTGTGTGTGTTGTGTGTTGCCAAAATATTTTAATCAATGTTGGACTTTCCTTCTCATTTTGGAATTTGACCTGAGAAACTTCCAAATCGAAAAATGGATTTTAAAAATTAAAAAGACAAACGGAAGCTCCTGTCACGCTACCAAAAGGTAAGGGGCGCGTGAACGTGAAGAGGAATCTCGCCTGCGTGGCGCGCGGAAGCCTCAGGGGCGGGACGCTGAGCCACGCGCCCTAAGCCTCCGCCGCGCTTCTCAGGTCTCAGCCTGGCCAATCCTCCCTGAAGGCTGCCCGCCCCGAGCCTCCAGGTCCGTCAAGATATACCGCCACTACCTGTCACGAGAACGGGGGGGTACTCATCGCAGGCCTCGGGAGTGGGCCGGGATCTTCAAGGCGCCCCGGGGCCAAACCGGTCAAAACCACCACCGCTCTTCATAGCTGTTAGGCCGCCGCAGCGGCGGCCTAGTCCAAGAGGCGGTGCTCGGTTGCCATGGCAATAACTCCCCCTCCCGTTTTGCGGGAATTGTTATTGAACAAGATTGGCTGTCGCTGCCTCTCTCGCTCCTTCAGCCTTCTCGCGTGTGAGTTAACTGGCCCGAGTTAAGCTGTGGGTCTAGTAGTAAAGCCAAATGACTTCTCGGGACGGAGGTGCAAAACCGGTCTAGGAAGCCGTCAGACAAGCGCCCTTCGAACGTTGGTTCTTTTCCCGCCTTCGCCCCAGCAACGATTCCCCTCCCCAGACCGCAGCCCGGCGGGCTCTTGATTGGCGAGGAAGCCCTATTGAAGCACCGAAACTTAATAAAAGTATACAGGATGGCATAATAAGCTCTGGACGAACCATGGTTCCTGAGCGTACGGCGAATAAGGCTCCTCTGTATAGCAAACTCGCAGCAGAGGTGGTGGTTTGACCGGTTTGGCCCACCGGGAGCCTTACAGATCCCGGCCCAGTTAGGAAACTTTTCTTCCAACTTTGGTCTTCTGTTTCCTTGAGGAGGCCACGAAGCGTATGACTGCATTTCTTAACACTGCTCTGAAGATAAGTTGGAAGCACAGGCGCTGTTCGCATTTAATTCGATCTCTTTTTGTTTTAACTGTTTTTACCACCCATTAATGGTACACAAACCATTTTAGATGCTAAGTAACCGGCTTTTTTTCTGCTAGGTTATCGACCTTTTCCGTCTCTTTCCCCCCCCCTCCCAGCTTGCCTCCTGTAAGTTTTAATAGATGGACCTCTTTACCTGCTGAAACTTCTATTACGTGGTTGTTAGAGAACGATCCTACGGGCTGGAAGATTTGGAAAGCCCAAGCCACCCAGGTCAATCCTTTCCGTTTCTTTCTGGGTTAACCTTGATTAAGAGAACACGAGATTTTTCTCCTATTGTTACGTAGCCGATTTTTACTTAGACAGCGAGGCTCTGCGTGTAACGTCAAAAGAACTTTTGGTTTATCATCGGTAAGGTCGGGCGTTTTTAAAAGGCGACCCCTGTCGTCCCTTGCTTCTCTTAGCACGGTATGGATCATTGCGACCGCCGTCTCTTAACTGCACCCTAAATTTAGAAGCGTTATGGCTTAGCCAGAGGTCTTCAACTTGGCAACTTTTAAGACTTGTGGACTCGCACTCCCAGAATTCTCCAGCCAGCTGGCTGGAGAATTCTGGGAGTCGAAGTCCACAAGTCTTAAAAGTTGCCAAGTTTGAAGACCTCTGGTAACTCTAGGCAAGCAGCCTGCCCCTAGGGAGTCACCAAGACCATCCCAAGCTATGGCAACATGAGAGAGAGCTACAGCAAGTCAAATGTTCAGTGTTAAGTGTAATAAAAATATACTGAGGCTATGTGTTTTTGTTTGAGTCTCTTTTGAGTAGCACTTTATAGTCAGGACATAGCTGACAGGATATGCCGTTAATCCAAAGAGTAAATTACTTATTTGCATCAGTGTATGCCAGGCAAAAGAATAGAGTAGAATTCTTTATTGGTCAAGGTAATTATGCACTATCAAGTTGCTTTCGACTCTTAGTGATCATGTAGATATATTTTCCTTGTATTTTCTCTCTGTCTGGATTTTTCCAGTAAAAATACAAGGGTGATTTAACATTGCTGTATCATTTTATGGGATACAAAATGGCAATACCTTCCTATTTTCCAGTTATTTTTTTCCTTTACAAAAGGAAAGAAAAATGAAGTTGGAATAACTGAAAAATATTAAATCAATTGCAGGAAGAGTCATTTTGGAAACAGCTTCTGAGTTTAAAGGATTAATGTTTCTGACAGATTTTATTATTTTTATAATATTTTTTCTTTATTATGAAATTTATATGCTGCCCATCCATTCACCTTGTAGTGATATTCATATGAAAATGTGCTGAAGTTAGCATTCAACTCTATGACATGTTTACAAATAAATGGAAAATACGTCTGAATCTTCTCAAAAATCCTGTACCTGTACTGTATCGTTTCTTATTTTTATGCATTAACTAAAAAGATATTATATGTCAGATGTTCAAAACTTGCTTTAGATATGACCAGGGACTAGAGACATTGTTATCGATATGGGTAACTGAAAAAGCCAAACACCAAAAAGTCAGTACAATATGGGATATAGATTGGCATATGATTGTCGATTATGTCAAATTGTGGACAGTGCTTAGAAAAATAGGAATCACAACATCTCATTATTTTCATGAGAAACACATAGAAGTCAGGAAGCCACACTACAGACAGAACATGGTACAGGGACAGCTCCAGGTTTGCAGAGGAGTGAGATGAGACTGCCTGTTCGGACCCTTATTTATTCAATAAGGGCCATATTGGATATATATTGGATATGTTGGATACATATTAAGGGAAGCTGGATTGGAAGTTGAGCATGGTTTTAAAATTGGAATAAGTGGTTACCTGCACTATGCTACTAATGCTACCATGATAACTGAAAATGCAAATGATCTGCAAGCTCTAGTAATAAAGCAGAGAGAAAAAAGGGCTCTATATTACATCTTTACATCTAAAGACGATCAAACAAATGGAAACGATATAATAACAGCCTTAGAACCTGACAATCAAGTATTGGTGATAGTTTTTGCCTTTTAGGATTAACCATCAACAGTAAAGAAAGAATCAGTCAAGAATGCACCACAGTAACATTTGGTAGTGAAGGCAAATATATCAAATGCTCCAATAGAATAGTGCAGCAATGGTATTCCTATGACACAATATGAAAAATAAAAGTTGGACTTTAAATAAGCAAGATAGGAAGAATATTGATTATTTGAATTTTGAATTTTTGTAGAAGACAAGAATATTGTGGACAGCAAATGAAATAAGCAAATGAAAACAAATTTGTTGAACACAATCACCCACTAGTTCCCACACAAGGCTCACATTCTACTTTGCACACATTATGCAACTTCCTAGCATAATGGGTCAGGATTTTATATGAACCTTGGGTCAGGATTTTATATGAACCTTGAATATGCAGGAAATTGACTCTCCAAGTCTAGGCCTGTTCTGAATTTAAAAGATAGCTAATGTCTTATCAAACTTGACTCCGTAAGCTTTCTGTTCTGCCTAAGATTAGTTAATATACTCTTAACATGAGACATGTATAACCTAATATCAGATCTGCCTTGGAATAGACTTTGTTAATGATTGCTATCGTCCCTCACACGAGACTTCGATATTGAAACAACCCTTTGTTTCATCTAGAACACTGCTGGAGTTTCCTGAATGGAATTGTAAAAGATAACAGTATAACACCAGGTTCTTTATCACCTAAATGTGGAGGTTAATTTATAAATCAAGACGACCAATTGTGAACCTGCGGTATTTCTTTTAGTGTTTCCAGGATAATCATTAGATAATCTTCAAGAATAACATCCCAATGAACCAAATCTTATATGGAAACTCCCACCCTAGATTGAAGTCCATAGTGCTGTTTTTTTCCTCAGAGCACAAAAAAACAGCCCAACACGCAAACCAGAAGTCCATTCCGCGAACTTCGGTTTGTGCGTTGGGTGGTTTTTCGCCCTCCGGGAGGGAGAAAAGCGGCTGAAAAAGAAGGCCAAAGTCAGCTGGCCCGCATGCGTGCTGGAGCTGACAGGGCACGCCTGGCGTGCCCTAACAAATGGCTCCGTGTGCCACCTTGTGCCATAACTCCCCACACAGGGCTCGGAGATATACAACAGAATGATTTAGGTGAAAGCCAAATGTTACTTATCAGATTAGTTTTAGAGTCCCATCCAATCCACTAATGAACTACATAAACATCTGACATACCGCTTGCTGACTATAGGTTTATAGGGTCTACAGTTTTGAGGTAATTTTCTATCACACTTCTTTCATATTATTCTTGATTAGTAAATACAAGACTAATTCAGTCTTGAATATTTTATATATACTAATATTGTAAGAACAACTTCTATAATATTTCATCAGCACACATTACGTTACATGAATGTACAAAATATTTATAGTCAATGGCATTACTGAAATACAATTTTAAAAGATCCTATGTAAAATTGTTTTAGAGTTCTGCAAAACAGTATGAAATATGGCACAGAGTTAAGATGGAAAGACAGTGTCACTAGTTCTAGTTTTGAGTATGATTTAACTGATTCAATTATGGTTTTGTTTTATGGAAAAATGTATTGACAGTCCAACAGCTGTCAATTTAGCTACAGCATTAATATATCCAATTAATTCTCCAGGACTATGTAATGATATACTCTTTGTTTGTCAAGTGCAGTTTTCCTCACTGAGAAATGATGCAATGTTTAAAAAGTAAATAGTTGCTCATTGGCATTGCAACATTTTCATGATCATAAAGATTCTGTCTTCCACTTAGAAATGCAGTCACAAGATGATCTGAGCTTTGGTCACTTTTTCAAAACTATAGGTAAAAAAGCCCAATAATAAGTTTGCTTTTGGAAAAATGGATAATAATTTGTATTCTGAAGAATTACTTCCTCCCGAAAGAATCAGGCATAAGTATTCAATTTGACAAATTAAAACTGTATTTTGATAGCTAATTGTTTATTTTACATGTATATGTTGAAAAACAAATCTTTCCCTAATATTGAAATTAAAGGATAATAATGAATTAGAATTATAACAAGTTTGTAGCTTGACAACTTGTTTAAAGCAAATATAACATTTTTCTGTAAATGCATGTTTTGCTTTTATAACTTCCTCTGACCTCTTTTTACACCGTAGTGCTATTAAAATCTGGATATTAATTGATCTTCATTAAGATCTTTTCTTATTCCATGATTGGCTTGTTTAATACCATATAGGATGAATGATCAGAGCCAGAGTTCTTGAAAATGTTTAAACATAGGTTCTCTGAATCTGAAATTAATAATTAATGAACTCAAGATATATACATTGAGAAGGGTTCTGGTATGCATTCAATCTCAGTAATTCACAACCAATTAAGATTAGTTTTGATGCTAATATTTATACGCTGTTTAAGGAAAGGTAATAGAGTTTAGAAACTTAAATGTGACTAGCAATTATACAAATGAATTACAGACAAGGAAAATGGGTAAGCAAATGTTTCATTCTTGAAATATCTCATTTTGAATCTGAAATTTATAGTTTTAAATATAACAGTCAGTACAGTTGCTTCAGACTTGAAATTGAATGTTTCACATATGAAATATTTAAAATTCAATTTTTCTGAATGTTAGCTAATAACAGCATAAACAACCAGTGCTTTAATTCACAATGTAATCCATTTGACTTTGTCGGATTGTTGATGATCACGCAGTACCTGGATTATTCAGATGTACATAATCTAAAACTGAATCGATTCCAGAACTCTTTCATGAGAACTTCTTCTACAATATTTATGTCCTGAAATAAGAAGGGAAGGAAAGCAGACATTCAAGTAAAATACTGCACCAAACAAAATCTTGTTAGCTGTGAAAGCAGCCAAAGTGTAGGCATCAGTAATAACTTTGCTAACAATAATTAGATCACCACCCAGTTACATATTTTAGGATAGTAACCCCTGATATTTCTATCACAATATAAACTAGACCAACCTGCAAAATTATAGTTCCAAATAAAAGGAACTGTAATTGGATGTATTTCCCAATAAGTTCACAAAAAGCAGCAGAATGATGTCTTTTACAACAAATTCCTTGTAAAATCCTTCTTTCCATCTTAGAAATATTTATAAATAGAAGATTCATGATTCAGAGATCTTTGCATAAGCAGAAGAAATTCTAGTAATTTGAAAAATAAACACAGATAACTTCAGTAAATTCTGGATTGCTATTAAACATCTGAACAAATTCTCTAGCATAGCACTTTCAATGTAAATTTGGTTATTTCTCCATTGAACTCTTTAGCCTTTGCAACCTAGCCCCCAAATAATACTCTTGAAATCTATAAATGTCCTTATACACTACACACAGGAGATAAAGGAAAGATTCAGATAAAGTTTAGGCAGGCATTAGGAAAAAATGATATAATTTACTCACAGATAATCTTCATAATAGAATGTATGCTCTCAGCTGAAGATGCCTTATAAAATTTCTGATGTAGTAACTTGGACCACCACTAGGTAGTAAACGACAGATTGGACAGTACTGTAGACAATTCAAGATGGGGAGAAGTAAATAATATTTTGTCATTATAATGTGCATGAATTATTATTGAAAAAGAAAAAATGTTAATTACTGTATTTTTCAGAGTACAAGAGGCACCAAGATTTTGAAGAGGCAATTTTTTTAAAAAAAATCTTTGCACTCGGCAGACCTCCGAAAAATGGCTCATTTTTGTGAAAACTGGCCCATTTTTTTTTGTCACAAAAGGGCATAAATAGCCTTAGGAGGCTTGTAGTGTGCGCCTGAGGGCTGGGGGGGGGGGGGGCAAAAACGAGCAAAAGTAGCCTATTTTTCACTCATTTTTGTCCTCCACAGCCCCAGGCAGCAATCTGGAAGCTCCTAAAGGCTATGCACGGCCATTTTTGCAAGGGGGAGGGGGCCAAAATGCTGTATTCAGTGTATAAGGACCGCACCCAGATTTTCACCCTCTTTTTTGAGAGGAAAAAGGTGCGTCTTATACTCCAAAAATATGGTATATCTCAATTACTGTTGATTGAATAAAAGACATTCAGACATTATCAGCAATAAATTCAGTTTATTTCTCCATAGCCTATATTACAAATGCTATAAAGAATGTAAATATCCTGTCTGCAAAAGCAGTTGGTCCTGTTATCTATTTAGGTCATGAGAAAATACAAAAATAGTTCATGTTCTAAGAACATTTTCAGGTTTATGCATCTGTAAACTAGTGCCCTCTATTCATGTAGACCTCAGTGAGGCATCAGATATGACCAAATTCACAGGTTAGACAAATCCCTGATTTAATAATTGTTTATTAACAGATCAGATTTATCTGGGTTCACACAAAATCACTAAGCAATAAATTATGGTTATAAACTACAATGGCTGTATTAATGCAAAAGCACAACAATAGGCTATGCAATATTAAATTCCATGGACATATTCCTTGGTACACACAGGCTCCTTCTAATAAAACCTTTTTTAACTTAAACATAAACGGAACCTGGCATGGTAAGGTAAACATGTAGTTAGCCTGCAACATTTTATTTCCTAAAATGCTTCTTGATCCTACATAGCTGGGGAAAGCACCCTCATCAGTTTATAGTGTTTTCTGACTGGTTATAACCACCATATACTGAGAGAGGTCTGTTTGGTGTAGGGATTTGGCACAGCAGCCTAAAAATTGGGAGACTGAGTTCTAGACCTGCCTTAGGCACAAAGCCAGCTGGGGGACCCTGAGCTACTTATTTTCCCTCTCTAAGTATTAGGAAAGAAGCTATGGCAAGTCACTTCTAAAAACTCTGCCAAACATTTGCAGAAACATATTCGGGTTGTTGCCTAGAATCAAAAAGTTGACTCAAAGGCACAAAACAAACAAAAACACACACACCCCAGCCAAAACAGCAATTTTGCAAATTTTTGTCTCCTGCTATTTCAGGAAAGTTCCTATGATATAGCCTCTAAATTTCAAACATCCCATAGAATTAATATAGTTTTCTCTTACAGTAAGCAGAATACCAAAGCAAAACAGCCCAAAATGTACAGATATTTCTCCTCTTATGTTTGTTTCATTCAGCAACTTTTTGAATTATTGCACTGGTAAAAAAAAAGTGGACCTTTTGACCCACACCCAAATTACAGTTATTGAAGTGCCATAGTGGCCACATGATCAAAATTTGGGTGCTTGGCAGCCTGCCCATACTTATGACCACAGGGATACTTCAAGTCTCCCTTGACCTGCATATTTCCCAGTGGTTTTTCAAAGTCAGCACAAATTTACGAAGACAACACAGCATTCCAAAGGCTCAAGGAGCCACATGTAGGAAATGTTCATCAGAAAAGCTGGTCTGAAAAGGTGGAGGCAAAGGCAGTGGAATGTTTCTCCTTCAGCCATGATGGTTGGTGGAAAAGGGGAAAGGTCAGTATGGGGAACTGGGGGAGAAGGCAGCAGGGTGAATGAATGTTGGCTGGGGTGGGCTCGAGGGTTCCCAGAGTGAAGCAAGTGGTTCTGGAGCTGCTTGCTGTCTTGCAAAACAGGACATAGGAGTGTAGGGTGTCTAAGGGCAGAGATGAAGCTGTCCCTATCTTACTCAGGTTTGAGGCTAGGAGGGACCAAAACCGGAATGCTTTACACATTGGGAAGGGTACTCATTTAACGACCACAATTCTTGGTTAATGACTACAATAGGAAATACTTTTGACTGCCATCGTAAATTGGTGTGGTCTACATCATATCTCTTTGCAACTGCACCAACTTAGGACCACTATCTTGGCCTCAAATGTGATCATAAATCAACCTGTACGGTTGAAGATGATGTGTGACACAGCCATGAATTTGTTTTTATAGAACGTATGGTTGCAAACTGTAAGAGGGACACTTCACACCACTCTTTTTTTATCCAATTGTACTTACAGTTACACTCTCTGTACTAATTCACGGACAGATATAAGACATAGAAATGCATCAGAATAGCCAGCTGCTACAGATTACAACAACAACCAGCACTTTACTGTTCTATATTTTTTTACTTTATTTATTAAAAATCCAGCACTGGATTTTTGGAAAACAAGTCAGAATAAATGCCTGTCCAATTACAGACATATTGGACACCTTTTCCATGGATGAATATTTGTAGCCATAGGTAGCTTTAATTACTGAACTATTTTTCTCCTGACATATGCTGGCAGTTCTCAAGTGAGTTTAAGACCTCAATGAAGCTTTAAATATACTTTAATCTAAGAAATAATTTACTATTGGAAATTGAGAATTACTATTTTTGCAACTTACATTGCTCACAGTGAATGATTACTTTAATAGTTGTTTGATTACTGTAAATACTTTCCTCTTTCTAAATCTATGTTTTTTACAATTTCTCTGATCAAAGTAGCACACTAACGCACTGTGTTGCAATGAAGGAAATAACATACTACAGGAGGAGTCATAGTAGATTTTCAAACATGCAAGATTGCCCAGATAAACAACAGGGCAGCCAGTCTATGCTAATGAAAAAGTTAAAAGAACATTTCCTGAGTTTTTGTTCTGGAGCCTTTGAAATCCACATTTCACAAAACCTTCCGTAGACAGCAAGAGATAATTTTTCATTAGATATATTGTTTTTTAAGAAATATCAGTTATTAATATATAATGACATACAAAGTACATTTATCTATATAATTTATCATATTAGGATATAGACATAAATAGAAGGTAGGAAAGTTACCACTGGTTGTCTTTCAGTTCTGTGAAAACGTGAGAAAATGGTCCAAGAGATCATTTTCATCCAATTCATTCTGACACAAAGGACAAGGATATCTGAAAACAAAATATATATATATATATATATATATATATATATATATATATAAAAAAAATAATATCCACATTTTCAATGTTAGCTACTAAATACGTTCTCCAGTTAATAGCTATTTTGAACAATGAACCAATCTGCTCCTGAAAAATAAGACTATAACATTGTCTCTCCATAGCAGTTTTATTATTCATACCCTAGCCACCTGGCTATGAAAAGCTAAAATAGCTAATAAATCTATAGATTTCTTTATCCTTAATTTTACTAAGATGTAATTTACCTTGTTTCAGAGTACGCAAGTTCTTGTAGAGGCCCATATTTTTCTATATATTGGTCACAAGTCTTCAAATGAGCTCTCATTTCACTAAGGCATACCTGAAACATGGAAAGACATACCTTGTTAATTAAAATTTTACTCTTACAGATTAATATTTTAAAATTTTGATTTTCATAAATGTGAGGAGGCAAGACAAGGGAAGTTCAAATTTCTCTCAGTTGGGTATCACACATTGCTTACAACTCAATATAAATTAATTTGAAAGTGTATAGGAATACTGTTTAGAAAGTTCTTATTTGAGAGTAAATTATGTAATACCAATCATTGTTTACCTGTGTTTACATTCTGCGCAGTTTTGGTGTATATTTTTCATCATTTTGATAATATCAGTTGCTGGGATCCCTTCAGAAGGAAGATATGCTCGGCAATATGGACATGTCCATGTATGATTTCTTAAACATGTGGTAATACAAGTGTGACAAAATCTGTCAAAGACAAAAATAAAATCATGTTTCAACACAAACCCTATTTTAAAGAAAGCAATCTAAATCTGGACATATCCTACAAAGAATGATTTCTATCTGTTAATAGTTTCCTTTATTTGAGCATCCAAATCTGTCAGACTATTGATAAAGAATAGCTACAGAAGATAATATGCTTTGATATGAGGCTATCACTGCATTACCTAAATTACTATTAGCATCAAAGTACTTGCCTATCAATGACTGAAAATAAGTGACTTGGAATACAACTTTAATATGAGATGTCAGTGCTAAAAAAAGAACATAAGGCAAAGAGTTAGCCAAAAATTAACCACAAATATTCCCACAGAAATGAAACTTAGAAGGGCTTCCGTTTTGCTCTCATTTGTATGCATAATTTACAGCAATAAATTTCACGTAAACCTTCACTATTCTGAATGAAAATGCCATGTATTTATACTTTCTTAACAATATACTTCCTCTTGAGTTTTCTCAAATTGAATCAGTCAATATAGAGTTGCTTTAATGTGAAGAACCTGGTCTTCAGGAAAACAGTGCAGGACTTTTTACAAAGTAGAATCACAGTAATTTCTGCTTCTCCATTTTTTTCCCCTCTACCAGGGAACATGTGATGCCTACTTTTTGATAACAATCAATGCCCAGCCTATTGTGAGAGCAGCCTCTGCCCTTTATGGCTCCTTTGGTACCAGTTCTCTGTTTCAGAAGGGTGAGATTTTTGGCTGCAAAAATCAAAGAGGTGTTCCGCCCACCTCTCTCAGGAGGGAGTGCCTGGAAGCATTTTAGGGAAGTTTCACAGGAATGAAAAACACCACAAATAAGCTTTTTGAACCCTGATTGGATTTACTTTAGAAAAGCTTGGAAATTAGAAACTGATATGCAAATCAAAGGGGGGCCATCAGGATGACATCTAACAAGCATTCTGTCTTGGAGATAACCCAAAGTTAAAGAAATGCAATTCATATTATATTTGCATATTATCATCTTCTGGGCAGGTTTTTATCAGAACAGCTTTATAGATTTTTAAATATATATTATATTTATATCTTGTCTTACTTCCAAAAGCAAAAGTGACTTAAATTTTACCATTGTAACAATTTTGAGGTATAACTGGGCTGAGTGGGTGTGATGAGCCCAGAGCTACTAAGTTGCCATGGCTGAAGATAAGTCTCTGCAGTTCACTTGGCAAGGAGTTTTGGAAGTGGTTAGCCTCCTTCCTGGATTGAGGGAAAATGACTGGCCCAAGATTACCCAGGTGGCTTCCTGCCTAAAGCAGGAGCAGAACTCACTGTTACTCTAGTTCTAGCCTGACCTGAGTGAATTTCATGACAAGCCCATAGTGTTGTTTGAATTCTGGCTGAATCAAATGGATTTCAAGGTTTGTTCAATGTCATAATAAATTATGGTTTGCATCGATAGAAAGCTATTGCACGGAAAACATATATATGCTGATAGGGCCATGGCAGTCGAAATATTATTTGGTCAATCAAGCAGATTAAGATGCATTTGCTTTAATATGTGAGGGGTTTTTTTTCTACAAAGGAGAAAACTTTTCCTATATGATATGTTATCAGGCAAGAATATTCTAAAGATTTTGGTAGTGTTGTGCTGATTAGATTCTTGCTGAAGCCCACATCATTCAACAGATTCACAGATTTTATTCACAGATATTTAGTCTGACTCTTACCTAAATTTCTTGGAGAAAAGGGAGCATGCTGAAAGCAAAGTATATGAGGCTGCTAATCATTGAAAATTTAACTATTTACCTAAAAGGAAAAGTAGGCGGTTAATCAAGAACTTAATTTGCAAAATGAGGAGGAGTCATAGATTTGCTGAGACTAAGTAAGGGAGTCAGATGACTTTTGTTCAATTATCTTTTGGGAAGGCAACTAAAATTTAGGGTTGGCTTCTACAACAGTATTTTTATTTTATATTCTTTGTAGTCTGCCAGGAACACGTGACACAAATATAAAAAATTCATTTTCAAAATATAAACCTTTTAAACCAAAATCACATTTAAAATACATATAGCAAGGTATTCGTTCTTTGCCAAAACATCTTGTTTAGCTTATCAAAACAATCAGAGGAACGAACCAACCTATTTTAGCAAAATAGCTTGATTCAAATTTAATACATTCCTTTCTTTTTCGACATAAGAAAAAATACTTTTCGTTTTCTAATGCCACCCTCGAGATAAATTCTCTTGTTTAAAAGGAAAACCACACATTGAGTTTAGTCCGTCATTGGACCAAATCTGGAGCTAAATGCAATGGAAACGGATGGATATTTTTTTCGTCTTTTGGTTTTAAGAAAAATATTAAACGTTCATACTGAATTTACCTGTACACAACACCTGGGACTTATATTTCCATAAGCTTCCATTGCAAAGCACAGCAGACAAGAACAGAAACAAACTTGCATGTGAATAGGAGAAGACAATCCGTATTTCCTCCAACACAAGTTTCTCAAAGCAGGATCTAAGTACGGTTCAGCTCCCGTCTCCCAACCCGAGCTAACTCAGAGAATTTGCACTTACACGTGGCCGCATTTGGTCCTTACAGGCTGGTCGAACACTTCCAAGCAGATGGCGCAGTCAAAAGAGGGAATTTGCTGCTTTTCCACGTCTCCCGGCTGTGGGAATTGAATACTGCCTTGGAGGTTGCCCACATCCGGCGTCCTCGCCGTCTCCCGTCCGTCGCCACTTAGCACCGATCCCATCGCCTAAGCGAACTCTCACGCTTTGGCGCTTGGTCTTTGCCGCTACTATGCAGCAGGCGCACTGCTCAAATGCGTTACAACCGGAATTGTAGGAGTTTTGCAGGAGGATTTCGCCTTGAAGCAAAACAAAAGCGTCAGCTGCCCCACTTGGACCTCTTCCTTGTTTTGGGGAGGAATCCCAGAAACGTTCGGCCGCGGCTGCAGAGTCGAAATCCTGCGCAAGCTTTATTGGTGGTGGCAGGGCTACTCCAAGTCGGCGCGGTGAAACCTGACACCTTCAGATAACAAAGTAGGGATCGAAGGGAGCCCTGGCTTCCTTTATTGGTTGGCGCAATGTTTTGTTTTGTTTTTCCTTGGACCTGGATGATTTCCGAACGGTCTCTGCATAGCTGACCAAAGATGATTCCTATTGGGTGGAAGGGAATTTGTTTCCCGGAGTGTCTGGATTGAATTTTAAAATACTGTTTGCTACGTGGAGGGTGTCGGCGATTATTGTGGTCAGGAAACAAACTATTTCGTGACCAGGTTCATCTCTCCTAGCCGAATTAAAAAAAAACAACCCACCCCTAAATCCCGAGAAAAAGGATGCAATCTACAAAGGAAAATACTAAGCAGCTGTCCTCTGCTGAAACTAAACACTTAAATTCACGTGTTGCCTTAAAGTAATGGTTTTAGCTAGCCTAAACATTAAATCATACTAACCCAAATGTTACTTTGTTGATGTTTTATTGATAAACTTGAAAAATATTTAAGAAAATCGGATTATAAAGCAGTAACTAGATTCACAGAATACAGCAAGCCACAGACTATGTTTAGATTTATACTGTGTGAACTGAAATCATGGTTTATGGGTTATTTTAGTTGAGGAACCGTCTCTCCCCGGTGGGACTAGCCCATGGATCTCCTCAATCAAGGAATTTTGATTGGGATCCAGGAGAAGAGATTTGCCTACAGTGGTTCCTGTCCTTTGGAATATCTTCTTCCTTGAGAGGTGAGATCTGGTCCCACACTCCTGACATTTAATCTGCTCCTTAAAACCTGACTCTGCCAGATGCTTGGGGCCAATCTAGCTTCCACCTCCCCCACCCTTCTTGGAACTCTGATTTACTTTGTGTCAGCCTCACGCTTTGCTACTGTTTCGGCTGCCATTGAAACGGGGGTGGGTGGGGGGCATGGTATTTGGGAGGGGAATCATTGTGCTGAAGGAAGATTCTAGATTTTGAACTGACCACCTTACTGCGCATGTGGAGGAGGAGTGTTTCCCGCCAGACCAACGGCCCAGCATTCCATCCTGGTGATGCCTTTCGAAGTTATCTCACACCTGACATTTGGGAGAATTATGATTGGACTGAATACGGGATGGGAGAGGGGAATGAATTATACAATATATTATTCTCTTTCGCGCCTAAATAATCAGACTTAGCTTCGCTTCGCTTCTATTCATTTATAATTAGTAAAAGTACACTTGATTTCAACAAATGGAATCCGGTGGTTTCTTTCCTGATTTGTGAATGAAGAAGGCTGACACTTTGCTTGTACTTATACTTTATTGTGTTGGGAATCTGTGAAGATTGTAATGCTTTAATTCTGTAAACTAATGAGATTGTCTTACAGCAGATAAATTAGTTTTATGTCTTAAAAATAGTTTTAAGAACTGTGGCTTGGTGCAATTTGCAAATGAAACTAGAGACTATTATGTTGCATACTTCTTTTGGAAGCCAGATCTAATCATTGTAATTTAGATGCTAGACTACAAATGAACATAGAACATTAACAGCGTTTCTATTCAGAATCCAGGAAGACAACTAAATCTTCCTCATTTTCCCATGTACTGGTGTAGGAAGTTAGCACCCACCCATCTCCTAGAAAGACCATTGGCTTACCTGAATGGTCGTTCTCATCGGCACTGTGGAGTGTCCAAGCATGGGTTAACTTCAGCTTGCTGCCCAAGGAACTGAGTTTAAATTTGATTGTAGCTCCGCCTCTTGGTTGCCTCAGAGGCTCAGTTTCAAAAAATGAAGGAGACCAATAGTCCATGACCGAACTAGTCAGAGTCCAAGTCCAAGACATGAAGGTGCTAACAACACACCTCGTGACCCCACCTTAAGGGTGGGTTTGGACACTCCGCAGCGCCGAGAGAATGACCATTCAGGTAAGCCAATGGTCTTTCTCCTAGGCGCTGCTTGGAGTGTCCAAGCACGGGACATGCCAAAGCTATGTCGAAGTCGGGAGGGAAGAAGAAATGTCTGGGGCCGCGGTGCTTGCCACGACCCTCTGTAGAACTCTCCTCCCAAAAGACGCCTCAGTGGAGGCGAAAGTGTCAAGTCTGTAGTTACGGATGAATGGAGATGGACCAGACCACACCACAGCATGGCAGATTTCTTCAATTGGTGCTTGAGTAGCCCAGGTGGCCGAAGTCGCTGCGCTCCTCGTAGAGTGTGCTGTGATACGCGGAGGAACCGGTCTGGCCTGAGTCTTGTAAGACATCTTTATGCTTGCTCTGAGCCAGTGTCCAATGGTAGAGGACGTGACTTTCTTCCCCATGGAAGCCGGCTGGAAAGACACAAATAAGACTTCCGACTTACGGAAGGGAGCAGTCCGTTTGATGTAGATGCACACCTCCCTCCGCACGACCAGCTGTGCCATGTCTCTTCTCTCTGGTGCCTGGGGTGAGGACAAAAGTCCAGAAGTATCACCTCCTGCGCCCTGTGGAAGACGGTGTTAATCTTCAGGATGAAGGCCGGGTCCAATCTTAAGACGACCCTATCGGAGTGGAAAATGCAAAGGTCGCCTCTAAGGTGGCCAACTCCGATATCCTGTGGGCTGAGGTGATGGCGACCAGAAAGGCAGTCTTTAGAGTCAGGTGGCGTAGGCCCACCGTCTGCAAAGGTTCGAATGGTGGCGCGACAAGCGCCTGCAGAACGACAGTCAAGTCCCAGGTAGGGTACCTATGGATGGGTGGCGGATGCCCCCTTCAGGAACCCCTTTTACCTGAGGATGCCGAGAAATTGGTAACTGAGTGTCAGAAGACAGAATGGTGCTTAGAGCCGCCACCTGTCTGCGGAGAGTGTTTGGCGCCAGCCCTTTGTCCAAACCGTCCTGTAGGAATTCAAGGACTTGCAGAATGGTCTGCTATTATTATTTTATCCTAGCTTTATCATTATTTTTTATAAATAACTCAGTTAATAGGATTATATACTTCCGTACTCCCCACCCCCAATACTGTAGATATTAGTTTCTGTCAGAAGTTTCCCCTGTGTATCATGCTGTTTTGAGGAATGTTCAAATGTCTCTAGCCTACTATTCTTCATTAAATACCTATGTGAATATTTAACTCAGCTCCTAGTATCATGGGAAATGATTTGACATTGTTTTCTCTCAGGATTTTTTTTTAACTTCTCAAACTAGTATACAGTCCTGGTATTTCATAAAAGCTTCTAATCCAAGTATTAATCAAGTCCTACTTTGCTTTGCCTACCCAGGATGGCTAGGTGATCCAACCTAAATTATTCCATTACTTAGAGGAGTTAAACTTAAGAGCAATTTCATTTCTATGTTTTCTAGAGTCAGATTTATGAGTATACATGTTCCATATTCAAGTAAGATATGAGTATATAGGTTCCACATTAAAGTAAGTGTGCACAGTAATAAGTATAATCTTTATTGTCGTTGTACTTAAATATTGGTTTCATTAATATGACTGGCCTTTCATTATTCTGTACTATGAGAAGGACAGGTTGAAATCTACCGTATTTATCGGCGTATAACACGCAGTTTTAAAACTAAAATTGTAAGCTGAAACCCTGCCTGCGTGTTATACGCCGATACTGCGCGTTATACGCCGGGTCCACTGTTCCCTCTAAGGTGCGCGGCCGCAAGAAACCCCCGCGCAGAGGTTTCTAACTCCCGCGCAGAGGTTTCTTTCAAAGCAAACGTGGGGAAGTCCTTTGCAGGCAGCTAGAACTGGCTGCCTGCAAAGGACCTTCCCAAACTTGTTTCAGCGGCAGCTCTCAGCCTGGCGGCAGCGTCACACAGACTGTGGAAGGAGGGGGAGGAGGAGGGAACTAAAGAGAGCTTTTACCGAGTCTGCGCCCCACAGCCAGGACTGTCCTGGCGCCCCTCAAGCCGCGTTTCTTCCCCGCAAAGCCCTTCGGCAACCCGAGAGTTCCGCTTGACGCCAGAAGGGCTTTTGCAGGAAGAAACGCGGCGTTCTTCCTGCAAAGCCCTTCTGGCGCCAAAAGGAACTCTCGGGTTGCCCGAAGGGCTTTGCGGGGAAGAAACGCGGCTTGAGGGGCGCCAGGACAGTCCTGGCTGTGGGGCGCAGACTCGGTAAAAGCTCTCTTTAGTTCCCTCCTCCTCCTCCTCCTCCTCCTCCTCCTCCTTCTTTCTGGAGCCCCTTCCTCAAAGATTTGGTACCAAAGCAATGGCGGTGAGGAAGTTGTGTCTTTTGGATTTTGCACTGTTGTCTTTTCAATGGTTCTCAGACTGGTTGAACCTTTAGCAGCTGGGGTGATATTCTTTACTGTTAAGGTTACAATTGGATGTGTTGGACAAATCTTAAAAGATGAAACTTTTATTAAAACGTTTGACTTAACTAAAAACGTCTTCCTTTTTCTTCTTCTTCTTAAATATGATTTATTTATTTATTTTTACTTCAGAAGTTTGATGACCATTGTACAAACTAATCCAACCTAAATGTAGAGGAGGAGAAGAAGGGGGGGGGATTTAAAAAGAGCAGAGGAAAAAGAAAAGAAAGCATGAAGAAACATAAAGAAAGGGATGGGAGGGAGGGAAGGAAGGAAGGCACTTTATGTTGAGGAGTTAATGTTATAATTCATGTTCTAATGTTATAAATTTTAATCCAACATTAAGTTCCGAGCTTCCAAGTCATTTATTTTTAATGAAAAAAATTTTTACTCAAATTTTTGTGTTAAAATGGGGGATGCGTGTTATACGCCGGTGCGTGTTATACGCCGATAAATACGGTATTTATTCTACAGGTGGATTCACTTTTCTATAAGTCATACTGCTGCTCCTTTGGTAGTTCATTTTGCAGGGATCTATCCAATCTTGAATTATTAATAAAATTGATTCACATATTCTATTTATTACATTGTTATTGTTGTCATTTGGAATCCAATGGTGAGACTTGCAAGGCCATAAATTTATCAATCAATCATATTTTAAAAACCATCCCATTCCCTCATTAATGACCAAAGTGCAGGGGAACAAATGGACCCTAAAAAGCTGTGTAGTAATATGACAGGACCGGGCAGCTGAATCAAGATGGTCAGCTATATAAATTCAATAAATACATATATTTCAAACTATAGGGACATGTCTAAAAATAGTACTGTTGTATATGTGTTTGTATCCCATTTTTAATTAATATAAGCCTTCTGGAAAATTACATTTTTATTTCTTCCCTTTTGTATTTCATGTCATAAACTGATGTATTACAGCCAAGTGCACATTTACACATCCCCCCTTTTGGGGGGCAGGCCACATTTTGGTCTTTCCTCCATTTCTTCACCTATTGAAGAAATGCCTATTGTTCATTTTGCCTAAGAGACTGAAATAGCTGGCCTTTCATATTCCTGAACTATGGAAATCAGCCATTGTTTCTTTGTCTTGATAAACTCTGAAAGCTTTAACACCTACTTAGAACTAATTTAATCTACGGTTCTTCCCTTTAGACTGAATTTAAACATGCTTCATGATCCCAAGTCTTAATGATTGGACTGTAAAAAAAATTCTTCTGCAGTATTTTTATGCTATTTAATATGATAAAAAGTTCTGAAGAACTCAAACATGTAATTTTTGCCTTTTCTAAAATAAAAAAATAACTCTATTGTCTAATTCTGCATCTAGGTGTTTCCTTTGGTTTGGTCTATCATCTTACTACCTCCAATCAGTTGGTTTTTTTTAAAGCATTGTCTGGCTAGACTCTTCCCACATTGGGAAATTGAAGAGGCCCTGTCCTCCAGTTTTTACCCTAAAGCAGAATAAGGCATATTCTTATCTCTCTCATATTCCATTACTGTCTTTTGTTTCATTGAAAGAATTTACATATTGCAGTAAGCATCATCTGTTTTTTTTGTTGCTGACTTTGCATGTAGTATATGAATTGTATAAACTATACACTGTATACAACAGTTTATAGGGGCCCAATCTCTGCCTTGCAGGATTCCCCCTCCCCCACCCACCCCGTCGTGTGTGTGTGTGTGTCTGTGTGTGTGTGTGTGTAAGTTCCTTTCCAGACATGCTGCAGATTTTGCTATGAGATTTTCGATATTTTACAAAATTAAAATAAAGTATTGAAGGGAGTTGCTGTGTTAAGCTTGTACAGTTCAGGTAGTCTTGGCTGAACTTAGTGTTACAATGGCACTGAAAAGTGATTTATGACCATTTTTCACACCACCATTACAGCATCCACATGGTCACATGATCAAAATTGAGATGCTTGCCAACTGACTCATTTATGATGGTTGCAATGTCCTGGGATCATGTGATCCACCTTTTGTGGCCTTCTGACAAGTCAAGTCAATGGGGAAAGCCTGATTCACTTAACAACCATGCTACTAACTTAACAACTGCAGTGGTTCACTTAACAACTATGGCAAGAAAGGTTGTACAATGGGGAAAAATATTTAACAACTGTCTCACTTAGCGATAACAATTTTGGGCTGAATAGTAGTCGTAAGTCAAGGACTACATGCAATCTCTTTTCCCTTCATAGTTCATCACGTGAGAAATGAACACAAATCCATAAGTTTTGTCAAATATTCCTTGTCAGCAAAAGCCCAGCAGGCAAAACCTTACTATATTCCGTAATTCTCATCAAGTAAACCAACGTTATAAATCTTCCTTGAATTTTTAAGAATCCCACTTCTTAATCCTTTCAGAAAGAGCCCCAGAGTTAGTTTTCTGTTAATTATTTTTGTAGCCACAGGGCTCTCAAAAATTTTAAGTTATTTTTTTGTATATCCGGTAAATAGCATTCTGTCCTTTTGCTTATCCCTTAGACAAAATTCAAGAATTTTTAAAGAAAATTATTTTGTATATTCGATAAGAAAACTATTATTCAAATTGAAATGGATTTCTTCATTAAATTGTTATGCATTTCCTTACGGAATAAATCATCAATTCCATTTGTATCTGTATATATTTCTGCATATTACCTCTTATCATGGTTAAATTACCTTCAAAGTCATTTCAAAATTATCTGTTCCAGCTTGTTTACATTGTAATCTCACTGCATTGTCCATTTCATTAAGAGGTTTATTAATATGTACAATAACTTCTTTTATAGAATTATGCTGCATTCTTTTCTTTATCTTTTATTTCCCTCTTATGCGTAGCCGAGGTGGCGCAGTGGTTAAATGCAGCACTGCAGGCTACTTCAGCTGACTGCAGTTCGGCTGTTCAAATCTCACCGGCTCAAGGTTGACTCAGCCTTCCATCCTTCCGAGGTGGGTAAAATGAGAACCCGGATTGTTGTTGGGGGCAGTATGCTGACTCTGTAAACCACTTAGAGAGGGCTGAAAGCCCTATGAAGCGGTATATAAGTCTAACTGCTATTGCTATCGCTTCCATGTTCCCTTATGATAAAATATTTTAAAAATGCTATTTTTTGTGAGAAACCTTCTTGTAATTAATTCAAAGCTATAATTCCAAATCAATTGGGACCATTGATCATTGTTAACTTTCTGAAGTCCACATATTGAGCATTTTTGTTGTATAATTAAAAAAATAATATACTTCAAAGGTTTTTAAAAACCAAATTTGCATCATCTTGGTTATGTGATATTGTTAATCTTAGAGCAAGAAGTTATTGTATGTTATATTTAGCTGTGTACAGAAGAAAGTCAGAAGTTACTTTTCCAGTTTTTTCTTTTTTCCTTGTTTCCTGAACTCCTAACCTTGTTCCCTTCTTTTCTATGTCTTTATTTTATCTATTTTTGTATGTTTTACTCTTTGTTAAAAGTTAATAGTTTTATGAAAACATTGCATCATCTTCCTCAAAGGGGTTTTAATATCTCCGATATAATCATTTTTTGGATTTTTCTATTATTAAGAAATGAAGCTTGGTTGAGCTTAATTTTAACGGAAGTTGATGGAACTCTTGTCTCCCAGCCAGTGTCAGATGCAAATAACAAGGTCCACACAGGAAGAATTCAATTAGCTGATTTCTTACCCAAGCTTATTGCAATAATCTTCTCAGACTAATGGTTTGCACCTAAATGAGACTAGATAATGTCAACGACATTCAAAGGAAGTTGAACTTGTTGAACCTCTCACCCAATCAGGCATTCTAGACTAAATCACACTTTGACTCCTCCCCTTAAATTCCAGTTTCTCCTATAGTCAATCCATTCATAAGCTCTTTGCAGAATGGAAGTTTCTGCACCTGACTGATAAGGACCAGTTGTCTGGAATCATGTGGATGATTATCTTTCTTTCATCCAGTGATATATTGCTGGCCCAGGTAGACACCCGAATCAGATTCAGGTATGATTCTGAACTTTCAATACATCCTCCTCCACAATCACAGGATCACAATTTGGGTGCTTAAGCAACCAGCCTGCCTTTACAGCCATTTGTAATTTCTCAATGTCATGTGACCATGGTTTATGCTGGTTTTGAAAAAAAAAAGTGTTTACAATGGGTTTGCTTAATGACCATGTTGTTCACAATGACCAATTTAAAAAGATTAAAATAAGTTCGGTTATGGTGGTGATCTGCTTTATGACCATCACAACATGACACATAAATTGAGGACTTTGATTGAGTATTGAGAAACTTCTATAATCATTTATTTGCAGCCAGTTTTGGGTTCTTAGGGAAGAAAGAGTAAAAATTAATAGTATCAATAAAAGTAATTTTAAAAGTAGAACTATAATTTTAAATATTTCAATTATGAAATTTATTTTAAAATTATTTTTAATTAAAATTAAAATGAATGTAATTTACAATAACACCAATAAATGTACTTCTAAAAACCACCGAACTGCTTGGTAAAGAGATTAATAAATTATTAATTTTTAATTTAAATTATTAATAAATAACAAACAGCTCTTTGATATGAGATACTATGTATTACAGAGCACAGAATCTTAGAGGGAAGGATGTTTGGGCTAATGATATACATTTACACATAAGTGATTTCTCCATGGACAATTATTACTTATGAATATACTGATTTGACTCTACCTCAATCATTTTTTATTTTGTTACTGTCAATTTTTTCAGCTGCCCTCTTGTGGTTAATTGTGTAACTTCTTTATGTGTTACAGAGATTGGGCACAAATATCCCATCTTTTCTAATTTTAACAGCAGAATTCTGTAATTGCTACAATTACTTGTCAAAATGTTAGTAATAATTGTCTATCAAACCATGGTTCCTATTAACATAAACAAGGCCAATGAATGTAATTAATGGAGAAATAAAAGCAGTAAATGAAAATATAATTCACATTTGAAATCAGAGGTCTGGTACTGTAGTACCTTTTTCTATTAACACATTTTCCACTTTTATTAAAGGGCAAAGTGATGATGAAAAACACATGCCTTTTAATTAAACTTTTTAATGTGTCACCACATTCTCTAATTTTTTTCCAGCAAAGTTACCAATATCTTTTCAGGTATAATTCAAACTATTGCTTTGATCTATCAATCTGTATGCATTTAAGCACCAAAGTACTTACAAGGCTTGTATATGTGGCTTGCCTGACTCATCCAGTGCACACATGCCAATAACTTCATTTAAATTTATCCGTCCATCAAAGGATGTGAACTGAAATCAGCAGGGCTTGAGAATGTTTTTCAGATGCAGAGTTTTGGAATAGCTTCCCTCTGCAAATAGGGCTAAAAATCTTATTGTTGACCTTCCAGAAATTTATTAAAGACAAAGGTGTTTCAGTGGGTTCTGGGGAATGAGTAGTTGCCATTGCAGATTTTTTGTTCTACATTTATGTTTTATATTGATTTAGGTTCTTTAATACATTGGAGGGGGAGTGTAGTGTAAGGTGACCAGATGTCCCGATTTCAGCGGGATGGTCACGCTTTATAACAATTTGTCCCGTGTCCCGGGCCGTTTTAAAAAAGTCCCGATTTTCTGGCTTCATGTTGAAAGCCCAGTGGATTTGCTTAAGAAATCCTAACCGGGGCAAGACAAAAGACACCCTGTCTAACCTCTCTCTCTGTCTCAGTACTTTCATTGAAGATATTAAAACTTTAAAGCAAGAAAACGGACCCCCCCGCGCCCCTTTTACCTCATTTTATAAGAAAAAATGACCAAGTACCACAGAGCTCCAAGAAATGCTTGGCTAGAGGGGCCGTGAGTGTTACTTCCTGGATTTTCCGGAGGGGAGGGGCACGGAGGTTAGAGGTCGGCTCGTGTGGAAGAAAAAAATGGTGGCAAAAGTTTCTTTGAAAAATATTTCCCTGACTAATTTCACCATTTTAATTTGATCAGTTCTTTGTATTAACATCTACATCATTCTGGATTGACTTGTGCCTGCTGGTAAGTGAGCTGGGTTTTTTTCTTTTATTTTTTTAATGTATTTTAAAATAATATTTATTTATTGTGCATAGAATTTTTTAAAATAGCTTTATTCTGTGTGGATTCTTTTTTTAAATTGTCTTAGACTATTTAAAAAAAGATTCTATCCAAAATACAAAATACCAGCTGCAGTTATTCACTTAAGAACTGTGGCAAGAAAGGTGGTATAGTGACCAAAGTTACAATGGCATTGAAAAAAGTGACTGATGACCATTTTTCACACTTAGTCACCATTTTCACACTTAGCGACTGTTGCAGCATCCTCATGGTCACGTGATAAAAATGTTGATGTTTGGCAAGAGTTACAATTTATATTTGTAAATTGTAGTTATGTTGAAATAAAAAAAAATTACAATACTATTTTTGCGTTATATGAACATTTTTGTTGCTCCGTATAACATTTTTAATCACCCCCCCCCTCCCCAGTCAAAGGTGTCCCTCTTTACCAATCTGAAAATCTGGTCACCTTAGTGTAGTCTGCTGGTGGAAGACATGGACAGAACAATTCTTTTTCAAAGAAATACATGTAAGGTTAAACCCTTATGTGCATTTAAAGTGTGGAAGATTACAGACCATTAAATTGTCTATGAAATGACCCAATGAACTAATAGAGAAACAGACTGAAGGGCTATCAATATGTAAGGAATACAGAATTCTTTATTAGCTTCAGAATAATCTGGAATTGTTAGTACAGAAGCAACAATCATCAGTGGGGACAAGAGCTTTTAAACGTTAAAACGTTTCAAACCACGTTTCTCAGTGCAGGAAAACCAGTTTGTACACATTTGAAAAGATATGACCAGAAACACTTTTAATCCACTTTACAGGTAAGATCAATAAATTAAAAATCCGCATATGCCATAATGTATCTCCTATATACCCATCCCATGGTCAACTATCAGTTGTTCAGTGGACCACATTCCCTCAGTTCAAAAAAGTTATTGACTCACATAGTTTCACCCAAAACGTTGTGCTAAAACATAGTTGGCTAATTTGTGTTCAACCGATCAGACAAACGCAAAAAAAAAGAAAAAAGAAAAGGGAGGGAGGGGAGACGTCAGATTTGGAAGCCCACACCGCTTTTGTATGGATAAATATTGGATGCGGCCTAGATAGCCCACGTTCAGAATTCTGGGAGTTGAAGTCCACAAGTCTTAAAGTTGCCAAGTTTGGGGACCCCTGGCCTAAGGTAAGCACTCTTCCTTCCGCATGCTATCCTACAATAGACACCGTCAACGGATCAACATTAAAGGTTGTTGCGCCGTAACAAAACTTCGCTTCTGTAAGTCTAAAACAGAAGAGCTGCCAAACCGCCAGAGGTTCTCATCGTTCTTCCCGGTTTCCTTCAGCCGCTTGTCAGGAACGCGGCTCGCAGGATATACGTCAGCGGTTGTCCCCGCCCCTTTTCCTCTCTCGCTCGATTTTTCCCCGCTCCTCCCGTCCGCGCCCATCACGTGACAGCCGCAAAGTCTGCCGGCCTAGTTTACCCACTTGCCTGACTTTTTCAGATCCAACATGGCGGGTCTGAGCGGTCGTTGAGGGGACCGGTAAGGTGGCAGTTGAGGCCACAGCTCTCAACCCCTGGACCGGGGAAGAGGAGCGTGTACATCGGCGCGAATTCGGCCCCGGCAAGGAGGGGGACGACGAGAGAAGAGCGGGCCAAGGCGGATAGGCCGTCCGGCAGGTCGTCGGCTGGAGCTCGGTGTCTTGAGCCATTCCGTCGCTCGGAGAGATGGCCCAGCGGGCTCAGTCGGTTCAGGAGTTCCTCCAGGACTCGTTTGTGCCTTTAGTGGCCGCGCTGTGTAGCGAGGAGGCGGAGAGAATCACCCGCAAGAACAACCTAGGCTTCTGTGAGCTGGTAAAGCCCTTCTGTCGCCTCACTTCGGAAGGTCGGTATCGCTCGGCGGGAGAGGAACTGGGTTGTTTACATGGCAGGGAGGGAAGTCCCGCTCTTAGCACCTTCGCCAGCTGGGCCTGGGGGAGGCTACCTGGCCTTTTTAAAGCCTCCCCTTTTAGCCAGAACACGAGCGGGGGGCCCTTTCTGCTGTTCACCTTTCTCTGAAGTTTGACAGCCCTGTAAGGCAGCTGCTGCCCGTCTTAGTTTTCTGTCAACTTCTACCTTCTGGTAAAGCCGAATGGTTGTATAAATGATGAAGTCGGAGACATACACTGGATTCTGCTAATATATGGATAATATCTAGAACAGTGGTTCCCAACCTTTTTGGGGGGTCATGCCCCACCTAAGCATCTCTAAAATCCTGATGCCTCCCCCTCCCGTGACATATAATTCTTACTTTACTCAAAAAGTGACCTCTACTCATGCAGAGGAAGCCTAAAAGGCCATTAACTTGGTTTAAACCTCACATTTGGAACTACTGATCTAGTATGAGACTTAAACTGCCTTACCAAAAATATTTTCTTAATAATAAGCATGTGCCAGATATTTAAATGATAAAGCTAGATTAATCCCTGTATTTTTGGGATGGGAGACCAGGAAGATCTTACGATGGTAATTTAGTCTCTTCACCACATGTGTAGGCATCTACCGCAAACTTTAGATGGGGCTTCCTTGAAGACAACCCCAAAAGTGCTTTTGGTGGAACTCCAGTAATTTAAATCCTAACAAGAATTTAGTACTATTGTACACCTTCTTGGCTGCTGCATTGGCTCCTTGTACACTTGTGGGTATAATTGAAGTTGATGATTTTTGCTTGAATGTCCATATGCGTGTCTTGGCGTATGTGTAGTTGCCAGACTGCCTTTTCTGCTCAAATACAGCCTGAACACATCTTGAGAAATGGGCAACAGTCCCCACCCATTTGCAGGGGGAAAAGTTGGGTCACAAAAGCATATCTTCCCAGTAGCCGCCTGATGTAATGAAACACATTGCTCCCCTTATTTTGATGCAGGAAATACTGTAACAAAAGCAAATATAATATGCATCTGGAAATGTAAGATATTTGGGGGCCAAATACACAACCAAGGCAAGTTTCTATTTGGTGGGAATTTAGAAAATGGACTTAACATTCACTATGAATGGTGGATAACATAGTCAAAATGTTAATGTACGATACGTTTTCTGAATTGCAAGAATGCTTGATTTATATTATACTAAGTTGATCTTATTCAAGTACTGGTATATCTTGCAAAACACAAATAACAACCCTTCTATATTAGCTAGTGTACACTATATGTATCCAAAGTTGTGACATATATGTCTCAAAATAGTATAAGTAATTCTCTATTCACAAACATTCATTTACAAAGTTACAATGGCACTGAAAAAGTGACATGACCTTTTTTCATATTTACAACTATTGCAGCATCCCACTGGTCATGTGATCAAAATTCAGCAACTGGCATATATTTATGATAGTTCCTGGGATTATGTAATTCCCTTTCTGACCTTCTGATACTAAATCAGTGGGGAAGCCAGATGCGCTTAACAACCCATGTTACTAACTTAACTGCAGTGATTCATTTAACAACTGGTCATAAAAATGGGGCAAAACTCACGGAACTATCTGGCTTAGCAATAGAAATTTTGGGCTCAATTGTGCTCCTAAGTCAAAGACTACCTATAAAATAATATGTGCCTTATTCACAGAAGTTAAAATATTATACAAGCAAACTTGAAAGAATGCAGAGAAGAGCAACAAAGATGATTAGGGGACAGGAGACTAAAACATATGAAGAATGGTTGCAGGAACTGGGTATGTCTAGTTTAATGAAAAGAAGGACTAGGGAAGACATGATAGCAGTGTTCCAATATCTCAGGGGTTGCCACAAAGAAGAGGGAGTCAAGTTATTCTCCAAGGCACCTGAGGGTAGAACAACAAGCAGTGGGTGGAAATTATTCAAGGAGAGAAGCAACTTAGAACTGAGGAGAAATTTCCTGACAGTTGGAACAATTAATCAGTGGAACAGCTTGCCTCCAGAAATTGTGAATGCCCCAACATTGGAAGTCTTTAAGAAGATGTTGGATACCCATTTGTCTAAAATAGTATAAGGTTCCTGCCTAGGCAGGGGGGTTGGACTAGAAGACCTCCAAGGTCCCTTCCAACTTTGCTATTGTGTTGTATTGTATTGTATTGATTTTCCTGGAAAAGTTGTGCATTGGTTATATTTTCTGGTTTTCGTTGTGAAGAACACTTCAGTTATTTTTCATTGTATTTCTGTTGTATTATTTGTTTAATGCTGGTTTTCTCTATAGCTCAATTATAATCATGAGCATTTATGAGACAAAATTTATATTTGATTCCTATTAATGAAAATGTCATTATTTTACTAGATACATAATATCAGAATAGGTTATTTTTAAAACATATTTATTGTTTTATTTCAGTGCATATGAGAGACCCTAACAATCAACTTCACATAATCAAAAACTTGAAAATAGCTGTCAACAACATTATTACTCAGCCACCTCAGCCTGGAGCTATTCGAAAACTTCTGAATGATGTGGTGACTATTAGCCAGCCTGCTGAAGGATTATTAGCTAATGTGATTACTGCAGGAAATTATGATCTCAACATTAGTGGTAAGTAACAAAAAGATTCCCGTATGTATTAGATGTCATAAATAATTTAAAACTAATATTTTATATATGTGCACACACTCTACATATATATTTTCTTTGTGGGAAAAGTACAGTTCCTTGTACAAAAGTCTGACTATTGTAAATAAAGTTTGCATGCTTCATATTTACAGAGTTTGAAAATGTTTCAGTTTTGTTTCTTAATCTAGACCCTTTATTTTTCAGTTATCAAAAACAAGGAAAGATTTGAATATGTATAATTGGAATGATGTTTTCCAAATATGTCACTTGGTGTTAAAAGTGTTTGCGCTTGTTATTATTGCTATAAATTGTAATCCTTGTTAGCTCTTTTATCCATCCAGTACTTTTTTACAGAATCATAGCATTGGAAGCCATCTCTGAGGTATAATTCAGACCAAATCCTACTTAGTGCAGAAAAGTTCTGAGGTGGTACTGATCATTAGCAATATTTTCCTGCTTTTTCTCTTCCTTTATTCATCTTCCTTTAGTAAGAAGATGTGGAGGAGTAGGACTCAGCCACAAGTATTGCCTGAATAAAATATGTTAGTAATATGGAAGAGGTTTATTAGCCCTGAATTCTGATTGTACTATGAAATAATTATATATCTCTGTTTTTAAGTTTTCAAACTCATTGACTGAGCTTGAGAAGTCAAGCAGGATCAGATCTGATTAGTATTGAATGTTAACCAGAAATTCCAGGATTATAGCTGTAACAAGAAAGCTATTACAAACTACTTCCAAAATACTGTTTCCAGAAAAGCTGCGTTGATGTTTGTGAAGTCCTTAGGAATTGAGCTCAGTTTGCTTTTTTGTTTTTAATCTTGATTGTTTTGTTTTTAATCTTGATTGTTTTGTTTAATTAGATATACTAGATTATAGTTCAGATCACTGAGAGAGAGAAGGAAGTGATATGAGGAAAAACTTTTAACAGAAAGGGAGAAGTGAAAAACTTCAGAAAGCACATTTCTGAGTTAAAATATCCTAAAAGGACACAAGGTTTTTAAAATTATTATTATTATATTCCAAATGGAGTCTTCTTTTTGTCTTAAAAGTTTGTTAATTTTTTTGGCATTTGTTCTAACAAACATATTTAACATAAACATTTTCAGTTGATACATTCCAATAGTTTATTGTTGTAGTGAAAGGTATATAAAATTATATTACATTTCAATGCAGGTTGGTCACTATTGTATTTGAATAATGCACTATTGTGAAGTCTAAATTATATAATTAAGTAGTGTTTGTCAAGTTGTTTTGAACAAAATAGTGGTATTTATTTGGTTCCAATTTAATATTGCTTTTGAGTTTTTACTTGTTGGATGATTTAATTCCTAAACATCTTAATTCAGCAAAAAATTGTCATACCTAACTAAAGCTGTATTTTTTGCAAATAAATAGGTATGAGTTATTATTAAAGTAGTTAAACTTACTGGTTGATCCTGAATATTTTTGTTTGAAAAAAAAAATACTGTTGAACTCAATGGTATATAAATGGATGACTTATACTCCAGACTTTTGGGTTAGAACAATACTATACGTTTGCACTCCTCTTAACCAGTTAGTACTTGAAATAAGTGAAGACTGCACTATAACCAAAAGTACTATTATTATTATACAGTAGCACCTTGATTATATGTACCTTCAGAGTACAAGAAAATAGTACTCTTCATAAAAGTGTTTGCAGTCTAGCATTCAGTGTAATAAAATAAATGATTGCTTCAATTGTTTATGCTTAGAAATCTGTTTTTTATAGATGAATTTAATTGTAAAACTGACAAAAGATTTAAAATGATTCACAGAGATATAAAATATATTGAGGATTTTGAAGAAACTGAAATGAGGCATCATATAGGAGTGGAAGGAATAAAGTTTATGTTCAGGATATATTAAAATGGTATAGCTGAGCAACATTGTGAACTTTGAAGGGAATATGCAGGAAGTCAATGTAGGGATTTAAAGACAAGAATCCCATCATGTGATAAGAGCATTAAGCAAGTTGGATTATTTTGACTGCTTATTCTAGGATAAACATCAGGAGACTGAGAGGAGAAAAAAATTGCAGTAGGCTTTTGTTCCTGTCAAAGGGAGAGCAGTATTTTTGCACTTTATAAAGGCAGGAGTATCTTATTCCTTAAACAAGAGAAAGGAAAGGAAAGAAAGGGAAAGGAAAAGGGAAGGAAGTTAAAAATAAACTCATGCAGATTTAAAAGGGAGATGCTGATATTGTTAATAAATAAGGAAAGAGGTTTGGAAAGCAACAATGAGATATACAGTATTTACTGAGTGAGTAAACCCAGTCAAACAGAAAATACTGGAGAAGCAGTTTAAGATGAAAACTTGAAGGAAGAACATGAGTCGGATGTTATCTCCATAAAGATGATACAGTATAAGACTAGGCAGCACCTCAGACTCAAAGAGATTGCACACCAAGAATGTTTAGTATGCAATATAGATTAGGGAAAGATTCGTTTAGTTTAAGTGTTGGAGACAAGTACTCTGAAATACCTTTATATACTTTAATGTCCTACTACTGAAAGGCATGGATTTGAGAACATCCAAGAGTAGTATGTTGAAAGGAAGGCCAGAACTGAATCCTTCAGAATTCCTAGTAGTCATAGTTTAAAAAAATTGTAAAAGAAAAAAGGAAGAGCTTACGTGAGTATTCATTATACATACATGTTCTGACCCCCCTTCTCCGTTCAGGAACGAAAGCCAACACAGACGTACAAAATGTTTTAATCAGTCCAAGATCTTGTTGGCTGCAAGCCCAAATAAACAAAGATAATAGCTCTGGCAGAAAGTCCTATAACTCACAAAATACCGCAAATCCGGCTTCTCTTATCAAGCCACTTATCCAAGTTGGCTTTTCTCGGTTTGTGAACACGAACAAGACCCAGAACGAGAACGGGGAATGTTGACTTCTGCAACCAGGGCGTGGCATCATCAGTCTCTTTTATCAGCAGGAGGAGATCCTAACAAGCAAAAGCTGCTCGTTATCATCTCCTGTACGTACTCAATTGTTCCTTACGTTGGTCAGCCCTTCTCCTGCGTGCATCCTGAAATAACTCACAGGAGGTTTCTGTGTCAATCTCTCTTGTCTCCTCCTCACTGATCCAAGGCTCAGTCGTCACCTGGGGACCAATTAGTCTCTCTGCGCCCTGCTCGGAGTCAGGACCCTGTCCAGGGTCCTCCGCATCCTCCAGGGCTGACTCATAGGACCCCTCGCTGTCGGAGTCTGGTAGCAGCGCCAAAGACTCCTGCCGAGCCACAACACATAGACATGTGTACATTTATGTATTGATTTGTTTACATTTGAATAAGTTTGGTTGACAAAAAGGAAAAACAGATATTAAGAATGTGGTTGATATAAATCCACCATATTGTTATATAGTCCTCTAACAGAGTTTCCTGGTGAAGAATGCTTGTTCAATGAAGAGCGATAAGTGCTTCAGATCATTGTGTAACTGATAGCAAATTTGAATCTTTCTAACTTTTTAATATTAACCTTCAATTTCTTGTGCCTGTTTTTAGTTTCCATATCCTTAGTGTGTAGTTAGAAAGAATGCAAATACCAGAGAAATACCAGGAAGAATCTTCCTGAGTAAAACTGATTCTGAAAGTATCTTCTAGCCAATGTAACACAAGAATCACTTATGATTCACTGTGCATAAAGATGCTTTTCTTTATTTGAAAAATAGCTATCAACTAGTAAAAAAGTTATTGAGGAGAAGACTTTGATTTGATTATAGTTTCAAAATTCTTTATTATTAAATGGAATGCAGCTAAAATAAAGGCATAGTTTTTCATTGTGTTTGAGATAATGAATCTTGTAAAAGTTAAATATCCAGGATCTTCCCTACAAATAATTCCTAAGTCAAGACTAGGCATTATTTATTTTATTTAGTGCATGGTATATCATACACGCATTAGCAATATATATTAACATTTCACCTAGATTGATAAAACAATAAAATATAAATGTTAACAAGATCTCTGTTCAAAAGCCAAAGTCTAGGTCAGTGATGACGAACCTTTTTTGGCTCACATGCCAAAAGCGGGGGGGACGACTGAAGGGGGGGTTGTGCGTGGGCGTGCCACACATGCACATGCTTCCCTCTGTGCACATGTGCACACAACCAGCGCTCCCCCCCACTTTTGGCGCTCTTTTTTCACCCTCCCCAGGGTCCAGAGGCTTTCTAGAAGCTTGGGGAAGGCGAAAACAGCCTATCTGCCCCCTGGGAGGCCATCCAGAGCGTGAAAAACCAGCCCTATGGAAGTTCAGGAGCAGACTTCCAATTTGCTCATAGGGCCGTTTTTTGCCCTCCGCTCCTGAAGGTTCCGTAGCACAAAAAATGGCACTACAGCCAAACTGGAAGTGACAACCGGTTTGGCCGTAGGGCTGTTTTTCGCTCTCCGGAGCCTTCAGTGAAGCGTCCTGAAGGCTCCGGTAGGTGAAAAAGGGCCCTTTGAGCAAACCAGAAATCTGTTCCCAAACTTCCAGTTTGCCATAGGGCTGGTTTTTCACCTTCCAAAGGACGAAAAATGGCCTCAAAAGAAGGCTGAAGTTAGCTGGCGCGCGCTGGAGCTGACAAGGCAATGCCTTGCGTGCCCTGACAAATGGTTCTGCGTGCCATCTGGTGGCACGCGTGCCATAGGTTTGCCATCACGGGTCTAGGTCATCTAACCATTGAAGAGGAGCATTGTTGATATTAAAAATCAGATACACGGGACCTTGCAGTCACACTGAGGGGAGAATACTATGCCCCATTTATACAAAGAGTCATAGCAGATGCCATGTGAGGTACAAATCCTAATCAAAATTGTGCATGGCTTATGTGGTAATTCAAAGTGTGGCACCTTTTTTGTGGGTCATTTATATGTCTACCTATGCCTGGGAGTTCAGCGACTCATTTTACTTTCCATTGGGAATCGATGTTAAAGTTGTTGGGCAAATGTTGTGCAAGTGCCAGTGGGGGATTTCTGGATTTGAGTCTTCCAGCTGATAACTTTGTTATCAGAGTTAGGTAACTTGGTGCCATCCTGATATTTCTAGATTAATTCCTACAGTCTCTTGTAATTAGCCATGCTGTTTGGGTTTGATGGGTCCAAAGTATCTAGAAGCATCTTTGCATTAAACAAATAATTTCTGATTACTTAAGCCATTCCCATTAATGGTAGGAGGAAAATGAATTGCAGATTCTAGTGGCCAGTTTGGTTTAGAGTAGATCAATAATGTATTCAATCCTGATGTTTTTGCATACAAATATAATAACCTTTCCTGGACTGTTGATTTGCACATTTCAATTATTTTTTTCATAATATCACTTTGATATTAATATGCTTACATTGGAATAAATCAGTAGCATATTATTAAAATAAACTAAAATATTAAAATTATTTTAGCCAAATCAATCCGGGAAAATTTCAACGTCTTGTATGTGTATAGTTCAATTCAAATATAAGAGAATATTTTATTCTCATTAGTATAGTATTAATATATTCTCATATACATTAAGGCATCTATAATTTAATTGACTACAATCTGTAGCATTATATCTTATTCTTGCCAACAGATGTAAGCTATTAAAAATAGATTTAATCTACTTTTCCTTTTTATTTGTTACTATTTATTATTTGTCATTTGTATTTATGATTTTTGACTATATAAGTTTGTGCTGTTTGTTGCAATTGGTTTAATTTGTTTTTATATAGTATGAAGTTAGCCAAATATATTTGATTATGACAGATAACAAATTAATAAAGAAATTTAGGATTAGCTACACCCCCTCACTTTGAAAATACCTGGATTATTAAAAATATTCTGACTATAGCAATTTTTGTTATTAATCTTATATCAACATTTACAGAAAGCTTTATTCTTGGTCACCAAAGATGGAATTTATAGGAAAAGTTTAACTATACCTTTTCCAGTCAGAAGTAGAGCTTGGGCTTTTGCATCTTTTGATGGTAGCCTCTCCAATCTAGTGTTATCTGTGATTTCTATTAAATAACTTCTTTTTCAGCTTCTTCTGACTAACAAGCAGTGTTAGATATCCATTTGTCAAAGAACTGAGACAAAAACAATTTAACAAAGACAAAAGAGTTTGATTTCACTATAGAAATGAGTGACCTCAATTCGCATATCAGTTGTTGGTGCAGGAGAAAGAAATTGACTCAGATGAAAACAAAAGTTCCCTATCCCCTAACTTTTCTTCAGGCAACCTTGGATAGTGAACTGAGGTGTACATGCTATGGAGACTACAGGTGAAACTCAAAAAATTAGAATATCGTGCAAAAGTTCATTTATTTCAGTAATGCAACTTAAAAGGTGAAACTAATATATGAGATAAGACTCATTACATGCAAAGCAAGATAGTTCAAGCCGTGATGTCATAATTGTGATAATTATGGCGTACAGCTCATGAAAACCCCAAATCCACATGAGCTGTACGCCATAATCATCACAATTATGACAAATCATGGCTTGAACTACCTTATTTTGCATGTAATGAGTCTTATCTCATATATTAGTTTCACCTTTTAAGTTGCATTACTGAAATAAATGAACTTTTGCACGATACTCTAATTTTTTGAGTTTCACCTGCATGTATTTTTCCTGCTCTTAGTCATCACAATTATATTCTGGGATTTGTTGAGCGTTCTAACAGTGTTTTCCTTCAAGCCACTAGAGGGGGCCCTATTCAAGACTGAATGGGAGAACTTTCTGGTGACAGTAATTTCAGTAAGTAGACTAAGGGAACAGTAGCTTATCAGTTAAGGCAGTGATCCCCAACCCCCGGTCCGCGGACCGGTGCCGGGCCGTGGAGTACCTGGCACCGGGCCGCGCAGCGGCCGGGGGCCATGATCCCTGCTGCCTCTTCACCCACACGCGCAGCCTGAGATCAACCCCGGGACTCGAACCTGAGAGCCGCCTCTCCGGTCCAAACCCCACTCCCACCCCGGCCGCCCGCCCGGCCGCCTTGGTAGCCCGTGGAGACGGAGCGCGTTCGGTTCGCCGCTACCTGGGGGCGCCGTCCCCATGACATCACCGCGGAGTCCTTGCCTCCTTCCCTGGCGAGGCTTTCTCCCCGCCAGCCAATCAGAGGCCAGTCCCCGGGCAAGCGGGGACAAGTTGCTGGCCGGCCGAAGCAGAAGCGGGAGATTGGAGGGGGGGGGGAGAGAGAGAGAGAGAGAGAGAGCGCTGGGCGGGTGGCAGCGCGTTCCACAGCGGACTAGGCGCGCCGCGGGCTGCCAACCCCCCCCCCCCCACACACACACGTACACACACTGCCTCTCTGGCAATTGGCTGCCCAGGAAGGGAGCGGGGAGCTTTCACAGATAGGAACGTGATGGGGTTTGTTTTCTTCCCCCACTCCTGAGCCCCCCTTTTTTTTTTGCTTGCCTTCTGGGGTCTCCGCCGTGGAGCAGCCGAGGTCAGATGGGGAGGCGGAGAGAGAGAGAGAGAGAGAGAGAGATGGGCGGGTGGCAGCTGTCTGTGAAACATCTTCCCCTCCCCACCTCCTGGGCAGCCAATTGCCAGAGAGGCACGGTGGGGGTGGTGGGGGTGGAAGGAAATAAAAAGAGAAGTTGCCCTTTCATTTTGCAATCTCTCTCTACGACCTTGTTTCATTCTCTTCCCTTTTGTTTCGTCCTCATTTCTCAATCTCAGCAACTTTAACACTTTTGGACTTCAACTCCCCAAATTGCCCAGCCAGCTAGAATAGATAGATAGATGGTGGATAGGTGATTGATAGATAGAGAGGGATGGATGGATGGATAAATAGATAAATAGATAGATAGATGATAGATAGATAGAGGATATATACACATACATGCATACACACATACATACACAGAGAGAGACAGAGACAGAGACAGACATGGATGGATAGATATCACAGAAGTGAGTACACCCCCTCACATTTTATCAATATTTAAGTATATCTTGCAGCAGTTTAGACATTAATGGCTGGGGGCCATGATCGCTGCAGAACAACGCCCCCCACCCCTGCACGCGCTCAGCGGGCCACGGTAAAATTATCAAAGGCTGACTGGTCCGCGGCGATAAAAAGGTTGGGGACCACTGAGTTAAGGGATATCATTGTGTTTTTTGTTCAGATAGGTTAGTAATCAGGCCTAATTCATATTTTCTCCCTAAGAGGAATTAAGAGTTTCGTAAGATTAGGAAATAGTTTTACCTAAATTTTGCCCAAATCCAACTGTCCTAGGGAGATAGTTTTCTTGCATATTTATTTGAAAGGTTGGAAGCCTTCTAATCTCATAGAAAATGCTGGAAAGCAAGTCTCTATGCCAA